>NC_134495.1:9333902-9434786 GCF_040206685.1 Ascaphus truei | reverse complement strand
TCTCAAACCGCTCCACTTCACAGTAGCCGAAGCCCAAAAAACGTCCTAAATAGAGATTAAAGGCGCGGAATCACTAGAGACGTATTGAACATCCTGCCGCTGGCCTCCACAACGCATCGCTCCTTACCTTATATAAGATGAAGCAATGTCGTTTAGAGTATATACCATATATATCTATCTGTAACTGTGTCATTATATATAGCCATGTCTCTGTCACTGTATATAGCCTTGTCCCTGTGTATAACCTTTTCTCCTGTGGTTGTATACGCCTGTCGCTGGCATTCTCTTTTGGACAAACATTGAATTGACTTTGCTTTTCACAGATGTTGAAGTTCAGGATTGGAAGCCGCAGCGCTGCGGATCCCCGTTCTTCAGAGCCCATTACCAGTCGGGCTGTGCGACTCGGTAACTTCTTCCAGGTGCTGTCACTGGCATTTCTTTCCTGTGCCCTTTTACACGCTTTCTACAAACTGATCTGTGCAGAAGCAAACGCAGCCCTGGGTGCTAAAGGAATAGTGTTTAAGGACAGCTCAATGAGGCCCTTATTTTAAGGAATCAAACTCCTCCCAGATGTTTGTTATATCCGCAATGTTCTCCCCGGCTCCTCTGGTATTTGGAGAGTTTTTTTTTGTGCACAGACAACTTTTACATGTGCAGTGTGCACTTTTTATTCCAAAATAACCAGAAATGTGCATGCCAAGCTGAACTCTGCTATTGCGTGCAGGGTGCAACACAAGGGGACCACAAGGGACAGGAATTGTCACACCAATGGCCTGTAATTTGTAGAATTGAATAGTAATTACTTAGCTTTTTCAATTATAAGGTGTGAAGTAACTTTAAGAGTTCCACAGGGGGGCGATGAAATAAGCAGCCTAGTGAGGGTGGGGGGGAAGAGAGAGAGACTAAAACGGTTTTGGCAAAGGTTTAGTGTCGATATTATGGAAATTTAAAGATTCTTAACCTAATATAAGTATAACCACACATTTTAAATACGTTATGGTTGGTAAAAAAAAAAGTGACAAAAACCCTCCAGTAAATACAAATACCTCTTGTGGTGCATTTCTCAGACAGTTCTGAAAGCCTGTCTTTCCCCATTATCGTTTCGCAAACACTGCTTCCTCTGCCGCCAGGGATTCTGGGTAATGACATGCAAATGAGCACTAAGAGTGTAAAGAGACTTGCTGGGAGTGCTTATCTGCATATCATTACCCACAATTCCTTGCTGCGGTGGAAGCACTGTTTGCAAAGCGATAATAGGGAAAGACAGGGCTTGTAGACCTGTCTGAGGCATGTAAATGTGCTCACAATGTGGTATTTTTAATCACTGACCTGAAGTAGAAACGTATGAAGTATTCTGTTTGTCTCCTAAATGTATCGCCACCAACCGAATCTGCTGAGAGAGCCACAGGCATTGTGTGAGAGCAGAAGGCTCAGCGTGCAATTCAGCAATACATGTTTGTAGTCAAACCTGGGTGTCTTTAAATTGAATGCATATTAACACATTCTTTTTGTTTTTAAGGGGAAATCATCATGCACCTCTCCGTACCTCGCTCTAACCCGAGAAGGACTTTTAGATTCCATAGTGGTTCTTTATGAAGAATGCAATAATCCGGCATTAATGAAGATTAAACATGTAGCTAACTTTGTCAAAAAGTGTAAGTTTGATTCAAAATGAACTTTTATTTGCCCAGGAGTTTTTGTGCGAATTAAAAAAAAACAACATTTTTTTTTTTTTTTTAATGCACAAATAATGAATGGTGATGCATATCTACTTCTATTTCCATGTGGTTTAAATCCCTGTTCAGCTGTGTATTAATATTTCCAGGGTGGGCTGTGGTGATCAGGATATATTGTTAAAGCAATAAAAATAAAAAACATTTGAAAGTGTTTTATTTTATTTACCTTTGGGATAGTAGCAGATTATTGTATCCACCCCATAGATTTAGAAATGTTTAAAAATATTCTTCTATTTGGAGTGTTTTTTTGTGCTCGTACAGCTTTGATACGTTTTGGGCCATACCCTATGTTGGCTTATTCCTAGTCTTTACTTAGAAGCTACGGCCAGTGTGTATATAGCAGAGACTTCACAGCAGGGGTGTTAAACTCCAGTCCTCAACACCCCCCCCACCCCCCCCCCCCCCCAAACAGGTCAGGGTTTCAGGATATCCCTGCTTCAGTATAGGTGGTGCAGTCAAAGACTGCACAACCTGGGCTGAAGCAGGGACTGATTGAGCCACCTGTGCTGAAGCAGGGATATCTTTAAAACCTGACCTGTTGGGGGGCTATTGAGGACTAGAGTTGAGTCCCCCTTGCTTTACAGGTACAATAGTGTAATAAAAAAAATAGCATGCTCCCATGGGAGGGAGAGCTGTCGCAACATCAGATTACAGCAACTTGGGATTCTTAGGGGTCTGCAGCAATAGGGGGCATAGCTTAGAAATGGAAAAATATTTGTTACATCTTTGTCAAAATAAGAATCCTGCAACGGCATTAAAATGTATGCAGAACTGTAAATATCGTTATGGGAGCAGGAGTAGATGTTACTAACCGTAACCCTATTTACCAGAGCGACTTCCTGACTTATATATTTTTTTACATTTATCACTGGCTAAGGTTCCCCACTCCAATGCACATCAGTGAGAGGTAACATTCGCCCTCATTTCCCTCGCAGATCTGAGAGGCGTTCCTATGAATTCTTATGTTGGGCACTTTTTTTTTTTCTCAGTGATATTTCTAATAGCTGAATATGAATTTGCATTTTCTGTGCAGATTCCCATGAATTTTATTTATAAAATGTTTTACCAGGAAGTAATACATTGAGCATTACCTCTCGTTTTCACGTATATGTCCTGGGCATACTTGAATGACACTTACGCAAACATTTGCTTGCGTTGACTCTACGCTATCCTGCCACTACTGTACTTTACAGACCTATATTTCCTTTTCCTGCACTGTTAAAAACATGTCGCGTTATTTTATTGGGGGGTTGCAGATTCTGAGACTATTTCTGAGTTACGAGGACTGCAGCCCGGCCTGAAGGATTTTGAAATGAAGAGTGTTGTTGGACGGGGTCATTTTGCAGAAGTGCACGTGGTCAAAGAGAAGCTGACGGGGGACATCTACGCGATGAAAACGATGAAGAAGAAATCGCTTTTAGCCCAGGAACAGGTATTCAGACTTCTTTCTTCGTTTGTAACAGTATAAATTAAATAGACGATTTGTTATATTTTTGTTGACTAACTGCAGACAGAATGTGAACAGAAGAATATTCTCTGACTTTCAATGAGGGGGTGGTGTTTTTTTGCACGAATCAGCAACACAATTTAACTAGGTTTTATCATGCACGAGCCTGGAACTGTATTAACAATTAGACCTGGGGGGGGCGTGAGATTTTCCTGGGGCGCACTCTTCCCCAAGGCATTTAAATTATCTTCCCCAAGGCATTTAAATTAAATGCTGGGGGAATCGCGTGAGGCCTCTGCAACTTCCCTTACCTTGTTTTCGGCAAGGTGGCGTCACGTGCCATGGCCACGTGACCCTGCATCGTCATTTGATGCCCAAGGTAAGGGTGGGGGCGAGCAGTGGAGGAGAGCACGCAGGGTGGAAAGTTTGCGCACCCCTGAATTAGACGATCTTGTCCTACACAAGATGTTACTCTGGTTTAGAACTGCCACATAGAGGTGACTACAGGCATACCCCGGTTTAAGGACACTCACTTTAAGTACACTCGCGAGTAAGGACATATCGCTCAATAGGCAAACAGCAGCACATGCATGCGCCTGTCAGACGTCCTGCACAGCAATACCGGCTCCATACCTGTACCAAAGCTGTGTGCAAGCGGGGAGACTATAGAGCAGGCTTGCACAACTCGTAAAGTGAGAAGGGCCAAAATGCTCCAAGGAAAAAAAATTTGGGCCGCACGGGTAAAATCATCATCATCATCATCTCTCCTCCAGCACCTCTCATCATCATCCTCATATCTCCCCCAGAACCCCTCACTATCAACCTTTGCGATACTCCCCATCTATCTCTCATACCCCTATCTCTCCCCCTCACCCACACACATAATACTCCCTCTCCACAAACACACAATACCACCCTGCACACCACACACATCCCACCCCCCCTGCACCTCACATCATTCTCCCCCCCTGCACCTCACATCACTCTCCCCCCCTGCACCTCACATCACTCTCCCGCCCTGCACCTCACATCACTCTCCCCCCCTGCACCTCACATCACTCTCCCCCCCTGCACCTCACATCACTCTCCCCCCCTGCACCTCACATCACTCTCCCCCCCTGCACCTCACATCACTCTCCCCCCCTGCACCTCACATCACTCTCCCCCCCTGCACCTCACATCAGTCTCCCCCCCCCTGCACCTCACATCACTCTCCCCCCCCCCTGCACCTCACATCACTCTCCCCCCTGCACCTCCAATCATCCCCCCTGCACCTCCAATCACCCCCTGCACCTCCAACCACCCTCCCCTGCACCTCCAATGACCCCCCCCTGCACCTCCAATGACCCCCCCTGCACCTCCAATGACCCCCCCTGCACCTCCAATGACCCCCCCTGCACCTCCAATGACCCCCCCTGCACCTCCAATGACCCCCCCTGCACCTCCAATGACCCCCCCTGCACCTCCAATGACCCCCCTGCACCTCCAATGACCCCCCCTGCACCTCCAATGACCCCCCCTGCACCTCCAATGACCCCCCCTGCACCTCCAATGACCCCCCCTGCACCTCACATCACTCTCCCGCCCTGCACCTCACATCACTCTCCCCCCTGCACCTCACATCACTCTCCCCCCCTGCACCTCACATCACTCTCCCCCCCTGCACCTCACATCACTCTCCCCCCCTGCACCTCACATCAGTCTCCCCCCCCCTGCACCTCACATCACTCTCCCCCCCCCTGCACCTTACATCACTCTCCCCCCTGCACCTCCAATCATCCCCCCTGCACCTCTAATCACCCCCTGCACCTCCAACCACCCTCCCCTGCACCTCCAATGACCCCCCCCTGCACCTCCAATGACCCCCCCTGCACCTCCAATGACCCCCCCTGCACCTCCAATGACCCCCCCTGCACCTCCAATGACCCCCCCTGCACCTCCAATGACCCCCCCTGCACCTCCAATGACCCCCCCTGCACCTCCAATGACCCCCCTGCACCTCCAATGACCCCCCCTGCACCTCCAATGACCCCCCCTGCACCTCCAATGACTCCCCCCCCGCACCTCCAATCACCCCCCCCCCGCACCTCCAATCACCCCCCCCTGCACCTCCAATCACCCCCCCTGCACCTCCAATGACTCTCCCCCCCGCACCTCCAATCACCCCCCCGCACTTCCAATCACCCCCCCCCCCTGCACCTCCAATCACCCCCCCCCCCCCTGCACCTCCAATCACCCCCCCCCCCCCTGCACCTCCAATCACCCCCTCCCTGCACCTCCAATCACCCCCTCCCTGCACCTCCAATCACCCCCCCCCCTGCACCTCCAATCACCCCTGCACCTCCAATCACCCTCTGCACCTCACATCACCCTTCCTGCACCTCACCTCCCCTGTACCTCACCTCCCCTGCACCTCACCCCAATGCACCTCACCTCAATGCACCTCACATCACCCCCGGGACCGCGGGGAATCGCCGCCATTTTTTTTAAATTATTTATTTATTTTTTAAATCTCATCGCGGGCCGCACAGAGAGGCCGGGCGGGCCGCATGCGGCCCGCGGGCCGTATGTTGTGCAGGCCTGCTATAGAGCATGTTACAAATGAGTTATTTACATCAGTTATGCACGTATATGACGATTGCAGTACAGTGCATGCATCGATAAGTGGGGAAAAGGTAGTGCTTCACTTTAAGTACTTTTTCGCTTTACATACATGCTCCGGTCCCATTGCGTTCGCTAATGCGGGGTATGCCTGTACTGAGTTAAGGGCCTATTTATTGGGTTCTTAAAATGGTTGTTTTGTTTGTCTATCCTTTACCTGTTTGATACATTTTATGTTTAGAGGGGGAAATTATACAGTTTCTTTCTGATCTCTGGCACAGGTGTTTCATCAAAAGGTTTTGAGCTTGGTATTTACATATTCCGTAGGTGTCGTTTTTTGAGGAAGAGCGAAGCATACTGACTCATCACACCAGCCCCTGGATTCCAACGTTACATTATGCGTTTCAGGACAAATATCACCTTTATTTGGTAGGTTTCGTCGTTTCTGACTCTTATTTTAAAACCTTTTTATTTCTCAGCCCTTACCGTCTATGCTCATTTCGTTTGTAAAAATAATCCCATTTAGTTCTAAACCACAGGTGGGCAACTCCAGTCCTCAAGGGCCACCAACAGGTCAGGTTTTCAGGATATCCCTGCTTCAGCACAGGGGGGCTCAATCAGTGGCTCAGTCGACGACTGCCATTCTTCTCAGCAGAGAAGAGTTCAATAATTTCTGCAAAATTGAGAGAAGGTGAAAAATAGAGGAACAATCTTGCAGTTGGGAATATATGGGGAGATTTTGCTTTATGTACTTACTGCTGTTGCAGAAAAGGACCAGAATAATAGTGTTGAAGTGTGTTGTGTTGTTTTTTTCCATATGAACGACAATCTAAACCCTCTGCAGGTTATGCAGTACCAGCCAGGAGGAAACCTGCTGTCACTAATGAATCGATACGATGAACAATTTGATGAAAACATGTCCCAGTTTTATCTGGCAGAACTGGTTCTTGCAATTCATAGTCTTCATCAAATGGGTTATGTGCATAGGTGAGTGTGTTGAACATAACAAGTGATATCCTAGTATTCGAAGCAATGCCCGTTTTCTAACTGTTAATGTTTTAATTTGAAGTGTTTGTCGTATCTTTCACCAGAGGGGTAGAAAATCTATGGTTTATCCAGATTTAAATACTTCCCTCCGAAGGTGTCCCCCTCCGGTACTCTCCCCTGCAGGGGATGCAAGTGGAGGTTTAATGCTCCCGCATCCTGTAGGCTAATAGGAAGCCACAACGTCATCCGCTGTGGCTTCCTATTGGCCCATGTGACGCAGGAATTTAAACTTGCATGAAGAAGCAGAGGCACCTTTTTGTAGAATAGGTGAAAAGACCGTTATCACCTTAAGTAGTTTAAACAGATAGGTATAAATGACAGGTGCTGTAAGGGTATTAAATACAATAGTATCAGTGATGATCAAAGAGTTAGATCAAAAAAGAAACCCTTATATGTAGCAATCTCATGTGATGTAAGTAGTGACATATTTATTGGACATAAATGGTCCAGCAGTAAATACTGTATATCTGAGTGGTGACCAGATTCACAGAGGAAGTCAAAAATAATAAAATTTTATTCAATCTACATAGATATTAAAAACACATATACATTATTAAAAATCCCTGTTGTTTTGAGTGGTGGATATGTTTTAATCATAAGTCAGTCGGTACAGTACCATATATGAACATATCTAGACTTTCAGAGTCGCAGCTATAAGTGAGGTCTTTAAACCAAAACCAAAGGGTGTTGCAGGTGTGTGATATGTATCAATCACAGTGCGATCATATGGAATTAAGGCAGTACCTCAGTGTGTACTATATGGTTAGATCAAGGAGCATATTGGAGGTGTAGTGTGGGAAGGATGGTACATTCAACAGAGAAAGCATATAGGTATATATCAATACTGGTGTCGCAGTATACAGGTGATATTAGTATGCCAAAACAGATTGTATATATATCACTGCTACATCGCAGTATACGGTAGACTCTGTTTGTATAATGGGCCCTCTGGCTCTCCCAAACACTACAGGGCTATGTATTGGTTTACAATAAAGCTCAAACTATATCACATAGATAAGCAAATAATAGAGTCTCTATGATCACAAATCACGGTAATATTTATCACATCAAAGAGTCCTCTATTAGCCCAAAAAATTCTAAAATATAAGCTCATATAGATCGCCAAATAGTGGATACTACTGCACAAATGGTCTGTATTAGCCTAAACAGTGTTATAACTGGCTGCCATAAGTGTAGATCGATACAAGCCTGCTTCTGTTGCCGCTTTCAGAAAGTCGCCACTCAAATGACGTCACGCCTGTGACGCCTTACGTCCCGACGCACGTTTCACGTGTCTACCACGCTTCTTCCTCCCCCTGAAGAAGCGTGGTAGACACGTGAAACGTGCGTCGGGACGTAAGGCGTCACAGGCGTGACGTCATTTGAGTGGCGACTTTCTGAAAGCGGCAACAGAAGCAGGCTTGTATCGATCTACACTTATGGCAGCCAGTTATAACACTGTTTAGGCTAATACAGACCATTTGTGCAGTAGTATCCACTATTTGGCGATCTATATGAGCTTATATTTTAGCATTTTTTGGGCTAATAGAGGACTCTTTGATGTGATAAATATTACCGTGATTTGTGATCATAGAGACTCTATTATTTGCTTATCTATGTGATATAGTTTGAGCTTTATTGTAAACCAATACATAGCCCTGTAGTGTTTGGGAGAGCCAGAGGGCCCATTATACAAACAGAGTCTACCGTATACTGCGATGTAGCAGTGATATATATACAATCTGTTTTGGCATACTAATATCACCTGTATACTGCGACACCAGTATTGATATATACCTATATGCTTTCTCTGTTGAATGTACCATCCTTCCCACACTACACCTCCAATATGCTCCTTGATCTAACCATATAGTACACACTGAGGTACTGCCTTAATTCCATATGATCGCACTGTGATTGATACATATCACACACCTGCAACACCCTTTGGTTTTGGTTTAAAGACCTCACTTATAGCTGCGACTCTGAAAGTCTAGATATGTTCATATATGGTACTGTACCGACTGACTTATGATTAAAACATATCCACCATTCAAAACAACAGGGATTTTTAATAATGTATATGTGTTTTTAATATCTATGTAGATTGAATAAAATTTTATTATTTTTGACTTCCTCTGTGAATCTGGTCACCACTCAGATATACAGTATTTACTGCTGGACCATTTATGGCCAATAAATATGGCACTACTTACATGACATGAGATTGCTACTTATAAGGGTTTCTTTTTTGATCTAACTCTTTGATCATCACTGATACTATTGCACCTTTTTGTAGGTAAAGTATCTCGGGAAGCAGGGGGGTCCCCTGAGCTGAAATCAATGCGGTTCAGCTCTAGAGATCCCCCTGGTAAAAAAAAGGAATTTTTCGATGGAATGGTCCGTGAAGCCCACAATTATATAATTTAGCATGCAGAACTGCAATATCAATTCGTATATCTGCAAAATCAAACAACTGAATTAATTCTATAAGAACTCCTCATTTCTTTCCATATTTTGTTTTGGTTACTAATTCAGAGTCTGTCATGTCTACCTCACTCTCGTAACAAGATAACGGCACATTTTTAAAATAGGTTGTTAATTCACAGTTTTGTGGGAATCGCAGATTTTGAAGTGACTCAGGACAACTTTAGATAGGAACATCTGAGTTGCCTGAGCCTTGGAAAGTTAAAATAGTCTTGCTATTAATAATATCCATTTTGAAGAAGAATGAGATTTCCGTACGAGATGCAGGTGTTCTCTTGTTTTTATAGAGAAGGGACTCTCCACAAGGTGAGCACTATTGAAAGCCCATGAATGGCCAGTGTATTTTTGGGTAGTTCACATTTCTCAATAATCCCATTCTCACGAGGCCCTTTCTTCTGTTTCTGAGACCTGGAATCTTAATATTGCCGCTGACCATCAGATTGTCAAGTTTGCCAGCGATGGGTCCGTCATCATTTTTTCAATTTTTTCCCCCTGCAGAGATATAAAACCAGACAATATTCTTATCGACCGAACTGGGCACATTAAACTAGTGGACTTTGGATCCGCTGCAAAGCTGACTGCGAATAAAATGGTACGAGTGCCGAGTTTCTTTCCAATACTTGGAGTAAAATAAGCTCTCTGGAGAAACCCCATTTCAGTCGTTGCACCTTATTATTCAACCTTTCCTTTTTAAGGTGATCGCCCGGCTCCCGATTGGCACCCCAACTTATATGGCTCCAGAAGTTCTCTTGGTCAACGGGGATGGAAAAGCCACGTATGGCCCGGAATGTGATTGGTGGTCCGTTGGCATCATTGCTTATGAAATGGTTTATGTAACATCTCCATTCACAGAAGGGACATCAACTGAGACCTTCAATAATATCATGAATTTTCAGGTGGCCAAATCTATATCTACTATATATTTGTGAAAGCACTGTATGTTTGTCTGCATGGCCTGTGTCCCTAGGGGAAATCTAATTGGTCCCTTGGGCCGCCCGCCGCCGCACCTCTCATTGGCCTGAGGCGGAGTGACGGGCCAAAACACAGGCCACACACACACATACACACCCCACCACACCTCTCCCCCCCCCCCCCCATCACATTCACCTCCTCCTCTCCCCGGTTTCCCGCGCTTTTTCCTCCCCCCCCCCAGGTCAGCGGGGGAGCTCTCCCCTCACCCGGCGCTCTCCCTCACCCCCCCCCCCCCACACACACACACAGAGCATGCGGCTCTCCCCTCACCCGGCGCTCTCCCTCACCCCCCCCCCCCCCACACACACACAGAGCACGCGGCTCTCCCCTCACCCGGCGCTCTCCCTCACCCCCCCCCCCCCCATACAGAGCACGCGGCTCTCCCCTCACCCGGCGCTCTCCATCACCCCCTCCCCCCCCCCCCCCCACACACAGAGCACGCGGCTCTCCCCTCACACAGGCCGCTCCTCCGGCTGTCTCCGCCTCTCCCCGCGAGAGGCCCAGCACCTCCTCACCGGAGCGTCTCAGCCTCTCCGCGGAGGAGCCGGAGCAGGGCGGCCGGTATCCGGGGGAAGAGGAGCGCGGCCGTGTGCAAGGTGAGTACACGCAGGGGAATGGCTTATTTAACGCGTCCCTGACTCCCCCTGCCCTTTGCCCCCCCCGCCCCCCTGCCCTTTGCCCCCCCTGCCCTCCCTCCCCCTGCCCTTTGCCCCCCTGCCCTCCCTCCCCTTTGCCCCCCCTGCCCTCCCCCTCCCTCCCTTTGCCCCCCCTGCCCTCCCTCCCAATGCCCTTTGCCCCCTGCCCTCCCTCCCCCTGCCCTTTGCCCCCTGCCCTTTGACCCCTGCCCTTTGACCCCTGCCCTTTGACCCCTACCCTCCCTCCCCTGCGCCCCCTGCCCTCCCTCCCCCTGCCCTTTTCCCCTTTCCCCCTCTGCCCTTTGCCCCCCTGCCATTTGCCCCTCTGCCCTTTGCCACCCTGCCCTTTGCTCTCTTGCCCCCTGCCCTCTTGCCCCCCTCCCTCCCTGCCCTCTTGCCCCTCCCTGCCCTTTGCCCCCCCTGCCCTCCCTCCCCCTGCCCTTTGCCCCCCCTGCCCTTTGCCCCCCTGCCCTCCCTCCCCTTTGCCCCCCCTGCCCTCCCCCTCCCTCCCTTTGCCCCCCCTGCCCTCCCTCCCAATGCCCTTTGCCCCCTGCCCTTTGCCCCCTGCCCTTTGCCCCCTGCCCTCTCTCCCCCTGCCCTTTGACCCCTGCCCTTTGACCCCTACCCTGCGCCCCCTGCCCTCCCTCCCCCTGCCCTTTCCCCCTCTGCCCTTTGCCCCCCTGCCATTTGCCACCCTGCCCTTTGCTCTCTTGCCCCCTGCCATCTTGCCCCCCTCCCTCCCTGCTCTCTTGCCCCCTGCCCTCTTGCCCCCCTCCCCCCCTGCCCTCTTGCCCCTCCCTGTCCTTAGCCCCCCGCCCCTCCCTGCCCTTTGCCCCTCCCTGCCCCCCCTGCCCTTTGCCCCCCTGCCCTCCCTCCCCCTGCCCTTTGCCCCCCTATCCTCCCCCTGCCCTTTGCCCCCTGCCCTCCCTCCCCTGCCCTTTGCCCCCTGCCCTTCCTCCCCTGCCCTTTGCCCCCTGCCCTTTGCCCCTGCCCTTTTCCACCCTGCCCTCCCTCCCCCTGCCCTTTTCCCCTTTGCCCCCCTGCCCTTTGCCCCCCTGCCCTTTGCCCGCTTTCCCCCTCCCTCCCTGCCCTCTTGCCCCCTCCCTCCCTGCCCTCTTGCCCCCCTCCCTCCCTGCCCCCTCTTGCCCCTCCCTGTCCTTAGCCCCCCGCCCCTCCCTGGCCTTTTTCCCCTCCCTGCCCTTTGCCCCCGCCCCTCCCTGCCCTTTGCCCCCGCCCCTCTCTACCCTTTGCCCCCGCCCCTCCCTGCCCTTGGCCCCCCTGCCCCTCCCTGCCCTTTGCCCCCCCGCCCCTCCATGCCCTTTGCCCCCCCGCCCCTCCATGCCCTTTGCCCCCGCCCCTCCATGCCCTTTGCCCCCGCCCCTCCATGCCCTTTGCCCCCGCCCCTCCATGCCCTTTGCCCCCGCCCCTCCCTGCCCTTTGCCCCCGCCCCTCCCTGCCCTTTGCCCCCCCCCGCCCCTCCCTGCCCTTTACCCCCTGCCCCTCCCTGCCCTTTGCCCCCCCGCCCCTCCCTGCCCTTTGCCCCCCCGCCCCTCCCTGCCCCTTTGCCCCCCCGCCCCTCCATGCCCCTTTGCCCCCCTGCCCGTTTGCCCCCCGCCCCTCCCTGCCCCTTTGCCCCCCGCCCCTCCCTGCCCTTTGCCCCCCCTGCCCCTCCCTGCCCTTTGCCCCCCCCCGCCCCTCCCTGCCCCTTTGCCCCCCCGCCCCTCCCTGCCCCTTTGCCCCCCCGCCCCTCCCTGCCCCCCTGCCCTTTGCCCTCCCGCCCTTCCACGCCCCTTGGCCCCCCCGCCCTTCCACGCCCCTCCCCCCCGCCCTTCCACTCCATGCCCCCTGCCCTTCAACGCCCGGGCAACGCCGGGTATACCAGCTAGTATATATATATTTTTCCTTCATTTATGGGCTTATTTATGGTTTTGATCTGCAGTTTTCTTTCCAGCCTTTTTTTTTTTTTTTTTAAAGTAACTGTAACAACTTTGGTTCCACAGCGGTACCTGAAGTTTCCAGAAGAACCAAAAATCAGCAAAGCTTTTCTTGATCTGATCCAGAAATTGCTGTGTGGACAAAAGGAGAGGTTGAGATATGAGGATTTGTGCTGCCATCGGTTTTTCTCTCAAACAGACTGGACTAATATTCGCAATAGTGAGTAAATTAGAGAACATAATGGTTTCATTAAAGTGGGAGGAGTGCAGACAAGGGATATACCAAATAAGTATACATGGGAAGGATGTTGATCCAGGGATTAATCCGATTGCCAATTCTTGGAGTCAGGAAGGAATTAATTTTTCCCCTTAATGGGGTTTTCTGTTTGCCTTCCTCTGGATCAATAAGTAAGTATAGATATAGGATAAAGTATCTGTTGTCTAAATTTAGCATAGGTTGAACTTGATGGACGTACGTCTTTTTTCAACCTCATCTACTATGTAACTACTATGTAACTATGTAACTATGTAAGGTACTTGCACATGCTAACTATGCTTCCTGAATTTGCTGAAATGTTTCAGAGGTTACAACTTTTCCCCTATACCAAATTTGTTAAAAAAAAATCTTCCTTTATTGACCCCAGGCCTGGGGGAGCGCCCCGCTGGGGACCATGTGGGGTCCGGCGCTTCCTCTGCGTTAGCTGCAGCCGGGTGGTTTTCCTTTCATGCATCCCCCTCCTCCAGGTCCCTCATAGAGACTGGCCTCCCATTCCGGCCCACCAGCAGACCGAATGGGAAGGTCCAGCGGTACCGGACGGCCTTGTCTCGCAGAATCCTTGTAATAGGGATTAGATTCCTGCGTCGCAGCAGCGTGGTTGGGGACAAGTCCTGAAATATTAACAGGCGAGCTCCCTCAAATTCCAGTGCGGGGCTGGCTCAGGTCTTGCGGAGTACAGCCTCCCTCGTGCTGTAATAATGCAGCCGCACTATTATATCCCGCGGCTGCTCTGATTGTAGGGGCCTTGACCGCAGCGCCCGGTGACAGCGGTCCATCTACAGGCGCTCCCTGGGTAACTCCGGTAGCAGGGACTCCATCCAGCGCAGTACGTATGCTTCACAGTCACCTTCCGTCTCAGGGACCCCTCTAATGCGCACATTATTCCGCCGATCTCGGTTTTCAGCGTCCTCCTGGCGCTCCCTAATCTCGTTAATTTGATGTTGGAGATCGGCAGTTTTTTGTCAACTTTCTTTGTGGCTTTAATATTGAGGTCCAGCTGCTTCTCAACATGGCCGGTCCGCTCCCCCAGGGATCCCACTTCTTTCTTTAACTCCCTGATTTCTGCCTGAAGCAGCGTTTTTAAGTCTGTATAGAGACGGTTAAAGTCACAGACCCTAACTGGCAAAAATTCAGGGTTATTACTCTCCTCTTCTTCCCCGTCATGTTCTGTGTCAGATCTTTGGTTTGAAAGCTGTCCCATTGCAGGGCCCGGTTTGCTCATCCTAGAACTTCCAAAATATTCCGGTAATCCCTTTTTTTTCGGGGTCTTTGTCAGTTTCTTCGACATCCTCCTATATTGCTACACTTGTGGTGCACTTTCTGGTCTTATTTGCCTGCTTTAAAAGGTTTTTTTTCTTAAATTGTTCAGCAGCGGGACACAGAGCTCTCAGCCTAGACAACCATGCTCTTTGCCTCCCAGCCAGGAGCTGAGTTGGTGGGCACCTAGAAACGGGCAAATTCTTCTCCGTGGTGTGGCTAAGGACGTGTCAGTTATTCATTCTTTCAGATTCATTTGCAGACTATTGATATTAAGAAAGTCTAGAAGTTTGTTAGTGGGAACATGCAAAAGCCCTTCCAGATCTCGTAAAAGGGAAGAAGTGACGTTAAGAGGAGCTTGGACAGTCCATTGGGACGGTTTTCGCAGCAACCCTAAGTTTAAAGCTGCAGTTCAGTCTTTTTTTTTTTTACTTCAATAGTTTTATGTGTGCAATCTCTAATTACCTAAAGAACTGCATAGCTGCCGGTCAATTCGTTCTCCATGTATTGATCGGCGAAATTTGGTGACATTATTAGAGCTGGCATATGTTTTTCTTCTGCTTCTGTCACTCAGTGGAAGCTCATGAATATTCATGAGCACTCCTGCACTGACATGTGCTAGAGGGAGGGCAGGGCTGACAAAGGGGTGTGCCAGGGCTTGTGACAGGACATGAAGGGGCAGTGCCTTGGCAAATGCTTGTTAAAATAGAATACAAGAAAATTGGTCTTTCAAAGTTGTTGTTTTTTTAAACAGAAAATGCTAAAAGTATTTTTTCTTACTACAGAACTGATTTATTAAAAAAACACACATGCTGGATATTGACTGAACTGCAGCTTTAACTTTATAATTCACTCTATTTTAATTCACATTGAACTTTATTGCACGTTCTATTTATATAATGTACCAGAAGAGACAGCAAGGCCACGTCACAATAAAGTTCAAGGCTACCTCTGGCCATTAGTAGGGTTACACTTTTTGTAAAGGTTGTGGGTTATTGTCACGTACATGGTTGACCACACTATCTTGGGATCGTAACCATTAGGCAGAACACTGGGATTAACGAATAGTAACGTTTATTAGCACAAGCTAACCGTGGCAACAAGCACAATAACATAGTCAATCTCCCAACACATCGGGGTAATTTACGGGATTCTAGCTCGCTTGGTGCCGAGCGTTTATGAAGCGAGCTTACCCTGAATGTCCGTAGTCCCTGAAAGAGTCCTTTGGTGGCTAAGAGTCCGGGGTGGCAAGGAGACCTCTCTGTGGTTTGTAAATCTACACTCCGGGGGGTCTCTAGACACACAGACGAACCCTCACAACTCAGGAAGTCCAGGTCAGCGCCGGCTTGTGTAGTTATCAATTTCCATAAAAAAAAAACATGGAAGTCGGGCGCCAGCCAGGATTGTCTCTCTAATCGGATCCACCAATCCGGACGTAGTGGCCAGCCAGAACGGACCAATCCGAGAAGGTGGTATAGCTACGTGCCAAGGATAGCCCCAAGTGACGGGCACTCCAAGTGTAGGAAAGACGAATTGGCCAATGGGAGCAGTGCCAACGGGGCCAGGACCGGGCCACTTGTGACCGAAATCTGTTCCAGGCACCCAACAGAGACTGCGAAGCTGCAGAGGGAAGAACAATTCTCTGGCTTTGGTGTATCTACTTTCTCAGCAGGCGGGTGCGTCCCTGGGCCACAGCGCCTGGTCTCCACCATAAACCAACCACTGTTTCAGTGTATACCTATCCCATTGTTCCTGGCCCAGGCATACAATGAAAACCACAGAAACCTATACAAACGTCTAAACATAATATACACATAATAAACAATATCTAAGCCAGGGCTTGGCTACCTTTCACTCAAGTTAAACGGGTGAAGTTGGCTGTGTGGATTATTTTGAGGCAACATGCTGACCTCCTCACCGAAGACCTTGTTCCTGAGACCTTGCGGTCTGGAGTAACCTTCTTCCCAGGATAAACTTACGTCGGCGTCCTGATCTTCAGAGGACAGGGTACTTTTGTACGTATATACATCTCCCCTTTTATTTTGTCCGTCCGTGCTGTGTACTTTTGGTACCATTGCCTTTTTCTAATAAACGTCTTCGTTTGCTGGCCCATGTGTACCTAGGATGCCTGATGAGTGGGTTAGTGTTCACGCGTTTCGTGACATATAGTATCACTCTTAACGTTTGGAAACATTCATGTTGAGGTTGCGCTCTTTACTTTTGTATTTCAAAGTCTAGAGGGAGTCCTATACCAGCAAAATAGTGTTATAACCATTTTTGTGTGTGTCATGGAGAAGAGATACTTGCAACCGCAGTACCTGGAAGATCATTGGGTGGGAGGCCTTCATCCAGTGGTGGAGCGACTCGAGATGATAAAGGTGAGATTCAATGTTTACCCAAGCTGAGTTACGATGAGGGGAGTACCGAGCAACAACGTGGCTCAGTTGGGTTTCTAAGTAATATCTAAAAAATATTGGAAATGCCAGACCCCCACAAATCTTTGCAGCCGTAAGTGCTGATCTCACTCTAAAAAAAATCTTCAAGAAAAAATGTTCGCCTTCGTATCTTTTTTAGGATAGAAATTGGTAGCATCTGAGACCTATTTATTTATTTATTTATAAAATGTTTTACCAGGAAGTAATACATTGAGAGTTACCTCTCGTTTTCAAGTATGTCCTGGGCACAAAGTAAGACAAATAATACATGGTTACAAATACAGTTACATAAATGAACAGGGTATACATTATATACAAGACATTGCGTGCACAGTTAAAGAAAATATATATTATGGGCGTATGAAACAGTTACAGACCAGATTAAAATGTGAGACAGCCTTAGATTTGAAAGAACTTAAACTGGTGGTGGATGTGAGAGTCTCTGGTAGGTTGTTCCAGTTTTGGGGTGCACAGTAGGAGAAGGAGGAACGGCCGGATACTTTGTTGAGCCTTGGGACCATGAATAGTCTTTTGGAGTCTGATCTCAGGTGATAAGTGCTGCAAGTGGTAGGGGTGAGGAGCTTGTTCAGATAGCTGGGTAGCTTGCCCATGAAGAATTTAAAGGCAAGACAGGAAAGGTGAACTTTGCGCCTAGACTCTAGTGATGACCAATCTAGTTCTTTGAGCATTTCGCAGTGATGTGTGTTGTAGTTGCATTGGAGAACAAAGCGACAAATTGAATTGTAGAGGGTGTCAAGTTTGCTAAGGTGGGTTTGAGGTGCCGAGCCATATACTATGTCTCCATAGTCAATAATTGGCATTAGCATCTGCTGTGCGATACGCTTTCTAACCAGGAGACTTAGGGAGGATTTGTTCCTGTAAAGTACCCCTAGTTTGGCATAGGTCTTGGTTGTCAGGGTATCAATGTGCATTCCGAATGTTAAGTGGGAGTCAAACCATAAGCCCAGGTATTTAAAACTAGTGACAGGGGTTAGGGTGGTGTTAGCGTTGGTTCTAATCAGGAGCTCAGTCGCTGGGAGCTTTAAAAATTTAGTCTTGGTCCCAAATACCATTGTTACAGTCTTGTCAGTGTTTAAAAACAGTTTGTTTTGGGAAATCCAGTTTTCGAGTCTCAAAAAGTCAGACTGAAGTATGTGTTGAAGGTCAGAGAGGCTATGGCTGTGTGCATATAGGATTGTGTCGTCTACATACATGTGTATTGAGGCTTCCTTACAAGCTGTGGGAAGATCATTAATGAACACTGAGAAGAGTAGGGGTCCCAGAACAGAGCCTTGCGGGACACCACAGGTGATATCCAGGGGGTTGGAGTTAGAGCCTGAGATGGACACATGTTGGGATCTTCCCGATAGGTAGGACTGAAACCAGTTTAAAGCATGCTTCCCTATTCCAGAGCTTTGGAGTTTGTTAAGCAGGATAGCATGATCAACTGTGTCAAAAGCCTTTGCAAAATCTAGGAATACTGCACCAGTGAGTTGTCCCCGTTCCATTCCACACTGGATTTCATTGCAAACTTTTAGCAGGGTAGTTACAGTGGAGTGTTTGGGACGAAAGCCAGATTGGAATTGGCTAGGGAAATTTGTCTTGGTATAGAAATCGCTTAATTGGGAGTGGACACATTTTTCCATGACTTTGGATAGAATTGGGAGAAGTGAGATTGGCCTGTGGTTTGAGACAGTGTTTTTGTCCCCACTTTTGAAGATTGGGACAACTCTGGCAGTTTTCCAGGTCTTAGGGATATGGCCTGCAGACAGGATAGAGTTGACTATGGACGCAATTGGTTTGGCAATGGCTGTGGCACCAAGTCGTAGGAACCTATATTGTAGTAAGTCAGGTCTGCATTGGCTGCTTAGTTTTACTTTGAGGAGCGCTTGTATAATCTCCTCTTCAGATACTGGGCCAAATTGAAAATTGTGGGCAGTGTTGGGAGGGGGTAGGGCTGTGTGTGTACTCCCAGGATGAGATTCAGATTTGGGGTTTGGGCTGCGTTTCGCTAATAAGTTAGTGGCACACCCCACAAAGTAATCATTGAATGCATTTGCAATATCAGTGGGGTTTATCAGAGTAATATCCCCTTTAGTGATATTACTTGGTTGTTGATGGTTAGGAGGCTGGAATATATTGTTGATAACCTTCCAGAGGTTAGCTGGGTTTGATGTATTTTGGTGGAGATTGTCAGAGTAATATTGTGCTTTTGCATGCCTTGTTTGCCTTGTGCACATGTTCCGCAGGCATCTGTAGTGATTGAGATCCTTGGTAGTGCCAGTTACTTTGTAGCTTTTCCACAAGGTATCCCTCAGCTGGTAGAGTGCAATAAGGAGCTCTAGGGAGAATACACCTTTTTACTGAGTAAATATGCCCTAGCCACACAATAGAATACTACTTCCAAGTTACAGCTCTCTTTTTAAATGCCGCATAGTTCACGGGACTTTGTTTATTTAGTTTTTAGTAATGTGAAAGATTTTTAATGGAAGAACATGCAATTAAGTATTTGGGAGAGAAAATTCCAAGTCCCAAAGTTTAATGCGATTCTCGGGTTAATTGACACTCGATGCTTTGGACTTTGAGCCATACTTTAGAACAGAGAAGTTTACCAAATTCATTCAGTTCAGTTTACAAGCGGAATGATTCTTTTTGTTACCATTATGAGGTCCTTTTGAGGCTTTGTTACAATGCCACCCTCTTTACATTCTAGAGTTGTATTCCAGAGATATTATTTGCCTACCGGTGAAATGAAACTGTCATCGAAGAGACCTAAAAATAGAAGCTGCTATGGTAACAGCTGATGCCACCAATATAATTGTTGAATTCAGTAAAAATTTTAACTTTTTGAAAAATAAAAAGCGAGAAATAGGGGAGCATAATCTCAACGAACACTTTAATTACTTCATTTAATTTGGGGGGGGGGGGTTGCTGCTTTTAAAGCACATTATGATGTACCCTACCTTGAAGTAATGTGTGGTGGATGAATCCTACTTATATCTGCTCTACAATTCTATGATGTGGGTTGCTTTGTATAGTTTCTGCAAAATGTTGAATGTATATGTGTACTGTATATCATCCTCACCATCATCCGTCGTTACCGATCCACTGCATGATGAAGGCTTCCCCAATGATTTTCCAGGTCCTGCGGTTACAGCCTCTCTTCCCCATGTTGCTCCAACACATTTTCTGATTTCTTCCTATCTTACGTCTTGGTCGTCGTCTTGGTCTTCTGATATGCCTTAGAATCCAGTCACATACCATCTTTGTCCAGTTATGATCATTTCTTCATGCGATATGTCCGGTCCACCGCCATTTTAGTTTCCTCACAATTGTGATGATGTCAGACTTTTTTGTTTGGTTTTCGAACCCATTAATTCTGTTTCTGTCTTCGGGGTAATGCCCAGCACACTTCTGTCCATACTTCTAATAGAAAATAAGGATACTGGTGCTCTACAAGTATGTGTGATAATTTAATAAATTCTAGCTGCCAAAAATAGGGTAGAGGTGCGACTAATAGGTTAAATGAAAAATATGTATGTGTTAAAGAAATAGCCAAGTAGGGTTTAAAAATTTGAACTAAAAATAGTAGATGCAGGATAAAAGTTGATGCTAACCTTAACTTGAAATAAATTAGCAAAGATAATATATGGATTAAAAATCAAACAATCAGTAGTGTGTGTGTATGTATGACGAGGCAGTCATGAAAGTTTGGTTAGCCGTACCCCCAAAGTGATATTGGACACCGCCTTGGCTCCTAGCGGGATCCGAGAGAAGGGCGAAGCAGCACGACGTCTTAGACCAGGGGTGTGCAAATTGGGGGGCGCGCCCCCGACAGATTTATGGGGTGGCGCGACGGTTACAGAGTCTCCGCGCTATTTAGAGCGAGGCCTCTGTAAATTCACTTACCAGGCCTTGCGTCCCCATGATGCCGCAGGGTCATGTGACGTCATTTGCCGCCCGTCGCCATGGCAATGCAGCGTCAAATGACGTCACATGACCCCGCTGCGTCGTTTGACGCCACATTCAATGTAAAGGGTGGCGCAGCCGAGGAAGTTTGCGCACCCCTGTCTTAGACCACCCACCTGTACGGAAAGGGAGACGAGATCGGCGGCACCAGGCTTTTCTGAAAGACTTTGATTTTACTGCTCAAATTTATTACTTTTTTCCTTGACTAAATAAAGTAATTTTACTATACCAATGCAGTTTGTCTGTGCTCTTTATTCCTGATACTACAATCTTTCCATACTGCTTTAAATTGTCCGAAGCTTCTGAATTATCTTCGCATTTAGGGTCCACGTTTCACTTGCATCCGTGAGTGCGGGCAGAATACGCGGATTGAACACTTCCCTTTTGAGGCGCGGTGGGAGATTCCCTTGCTAGATTGTGTTTCTCCCAAACGCGCTCCATTCCATCTTCATTCTCTTATTGATGTCATTTGAAAGGTTCCCACCCATTGATATTTGCGGGCTAAGGGAGATGTGGCTTGACTTCTTGATTTATTCCATATACAGCTCAACCCCGTTATAACGCGATCCGCTACAACGCGAATCCGCTTAAAACGCGATGCAAGCGTGGCTCCCAATTTTCGGAATTATGAATACTTTACAACACGATTGTTGTAAAGACGCGGTGTCTTAAATGCTTTATTGTACAATTCATACAATGGTACATTATTTCTAACGCGATCCGCTTATAACACGATGTGATTCTTTGGACCCCAAGCACAGCGTTTATAAGGGGGTTGAGCTGTATGTTGATCTTTGTATAGTTGAAATATTTGTTGAACATAACTTTGTTCCTGCTGAGATCCATATACAGGCCCACCTTCTTGCTTGCTTCGTCAAGTTCTCTAATTTTTTGCTGGACTTGTAGCAAAAATGTTATCTGCAAATCGTAGCTGACCCAAGTATTCACCAATTCAATGTCTTGATCAATTCTTAGGCTGCGTTCATACTTTGGCAGACAGTGCGGACGTGCGTGCGGAGGCAGGAGGGGGCGTGCGATGCGCGAGAAATCATTTAAAACTGATTTATCACGCGATGGGGTGTTCATGTGAGCGGTTCGCCCAATGAGGGCGAACCAGCTCCGTGACGTCATTGGCACAACCATAGACACGCCCACGGACGGCATACGTACCATGGCCAGGGTAAGCCCCTACTTTCCCTCAGCCTATGCGCGCCTCCGCATGGGAGAAATGTCTATGGACGCAGCCTTAGTGTTGTGAAAAGCTTTGGTGACATGGTGTCTCCATGGCACACACTCTTGGGTGTATCTTCATATAATTCAACAGTTGATGTGGTATTCTTGTAAATGTTTTTTTTATATCAATGTACTCTTCTTCAGCACTTTTGTCTTAATTCCTTTAAAACCATTGAGGTGTAGACAGAATCAAAACAATAAATATGACACAAGCACTCCTGTGTCTTGATGATAAAATCAGTCAATAAAGTGAACGATGCAGTAGGGGAAAGGGTAAGACAGACATAAAAAGAGAGACTGGTATACAACAGACCTAGAAGGGCCAGTGGTCCAGTGAAAAGCCCCCTAAGTAACAGCACTCAATATCACTATACAGTAATGTATAATTATGGTATGACCAAAAGAAGCACGGAACTAGGAACATCCATTAATGATGTGTGATATGATGTAGATATACTAAAAACACTTTTAATAGTTATATAACAATAATAAAAAAATAGGGTATTAAAAACTCCCCAGTGTGCACAAGAGTCTTCAAAAGATGAAGCACTGCATGGTAGCATTTCATATCACACATCATTATTGGATGTTCCTTGTTCCGTGCTTCTTTTTGTCATACCATAATTATTATCCATTATAGTGATATTGAGTGCTGTTACGTAGGGGGCTTTTCACTGGCCCTTCTGGATCTGGTGTATACCAGTCTCTCTTTTTTTTGTCTGTAGACAGAATCAAATGCTTTTTCGTAATTGTCATGTACGGCACACCTGTGAGCATGTGACCTGCATATGGGACAAGGGTTAATATACAGCTCGCAAGCTGACCCACTTTTCACCTTCGCAAAGGCCCCTTGAATTAATAAAATCTCCCTTCAATTTGTCCTCGTATACCATGTGTCGCGAACAGCACACAAGTGTTGAAATGGATTGGGGGGGGGGGGTGTGGTGTGTGTCACTGGAGATGAATTATTAGCAGTATTCAGAATCTATTTTGTCTGTCATGTTGTGTGTCAGTAGCCATTTCTGTGTGAAAGAATGTGTTTGTTTGTGAGGATGAGTTTCGCGAACAGTAGACTTTTTTTAAGGCCTGGCCTGTGGCTTAACACCCAGAAGAATAGCAAGAAGACGAATTCTGCAGTTATATAGAATTATAGTGATAAGAATAGAACATTATTATGTTCTTCAGAATTATAGTGATATGTACCCTGACGTACTTTGTTGTATTACCGAGTTGCTTTTAAAGCAGTTGTTACTAACAAAGTAACATGACATACTGAGTTGTTGTACTGAGTTGTTTTTAAAGCAGTTGTTACTAACGTGTACCGCGACGTACTTTGTTGTACTGAGCTGTTTTAACCCAGTTTTTACTTATTTTAGTAACCTTTAAGATGATAGGTTTAGAATAGGGAGTAGTCATTATATTCTGCCTAGCAACCTATGTTAGACAATGAAAATGAAAAGTGTATATAAAGCCTGCTTGGGACCTCCCCTTGCAGAGTCTCATTTACTTTTGTGTATGATCATACTGTATGCTGTACAGGCAATAAACTACTCATTATCTAAGAATCCGTGTTTGCTCTTATCTATGTGAATTTGCAAACAACGACACAAGTGAGCCCGTGACTTAGATATGCAACCAGGGTTAATACACACTGCTACTCTAGCCAACTTGCCTTTCTCCTCCGCAAGGCACTTTCAATTAGTTCATATTGACCCCTTACTCAATTGCAATCATATCTACACTCTTCCACCATCAAAGAATTATGAAAAATATGTAAATGAATATATCTGCCAGGGTCTCGAGTGCATTGCTTTTTTCTATAATAAACAGGGACCTAACACACACATCTGTTGTAGCAAAATGTGTCTGAAAATATAAATACACTCTCCAGAGCGTGCAACAGTTAATTCAGAGCCCCAAAGCAGAGCGAGATCATTACAAGAACATACAATTACAGTAAATGCAGAACCGTTTCTTAAAATAACAGGATAAAAAAACAGAAATCCCTATATAGTAATTTACCATATATTTCATAGGTTTTTCCCCAGATAGGTCACTGGCGTAGAAAGATGAAAATTCACGTGTTTGATCCAAAATACAACTCTGTTGAATTCTGATTGCATAACTCCAGGGTGAGCTCTATATACCATTATTTTCCCATTGATGCAACATAAGCCCTCCCCTGTCGTAAATCAGCTGCTAAATTGACGGTTTTACTACAGTGGGGAAAAAAACTCTTGACGTTTAAAATGTTTTGACTCAATATATAAACGCACTCATAACTTCCTTTCTCTGATACTTAGACGGACTAATTATGACCAACTTGCTCCTAAATTTGAGTGCCAAATGTATATCTGTTCCTCTCTACCTTCTAGACCTTACGTATCTGGCCTCACTGAATGCGTCTCCTTGCAACGATTTACAGATTAATAAAGATGTTTACCTGCTGCTCACCTATTACAAATCAATGAAACACTAATTAACAATATGGTGCACAAGGGATAAATAGCAATATGTTTGCAAAAAGGTTGAGAGAACAACCCAAAAGACACCTAGCTGCACTCTATATTGACAAAATAAAGCCGGAAGTATTAAATTCGTGGGCACTGCTGTCCCAATTGGCCACTCATGATGAGTTATGAACATACAATAAAATCTTTTATTAGGTAAATAACAACAAGGTATATAGCAACAATAAAATTATTAAAATTAGGGGGGAGGTCAGGGTGGTGTGCCTATGATCAATCCTCATACAGGCTGCAAATAGTCTGTATCCGCACAAGTTGGATTATAAGAATATCTCTAAGGTAGAAATGCTACGATCAGACCGTAATATGGCTTATGTGTGAACCAAGTGCCTGAACCAAATAGGTAATGGTTAATACATGAGTGCATAGTCCTTGTTACATATATCTGTAAGGTTATAACCTGTTGAATTGCATTTTCGGTATAGGTTCGAATGCTATTTAAATAACTCGGTTGTATATAGCAAAACAGTTCCACTTTCGTTAACAACGATAATTGCAGGCAACAGTATCTTAAAAGTGTCCGTTCTCAAATGATACAATTGTATCCACCATTGCTGAAAGTAATCAGCATGAATCGTATCACCCGTTTGTATGAATAAAGTGAAACATGCTAAAAATTCTTCTCTCCATAGTAAAAACCTTGTTACATACAGTGTGATAGGAGCATATAGGTTCGTATCCCACCCTATAGCCCTCTTGAATGGTATTGCACAATCGATCAGATGCCCCTTAGGTACAATCGCTACCGGTAATTACAGTATGTAATAATAGTAGGCTAAGTAAGGATAATGCTTAATGGAGAGATATAGTGAAATACAATGTCAATGACTCTATATATATATATATATATATATATACATATATATACATATATATATATATATATATATAATTCCATTTTCTTTTGGGGCCTTTCCATTCTTCATGGATTACCTTTGCCACTTCTTCTGAAAGGATGCATGGTACATCATTGCTGGTTTCTTATTGCTCTTCCTCTGCTGTATTAGGCACTGTAAGGGCTTGACCCCGCTGGCTACTACAGCGTCCGCTGTGGCGGACGCTGCATGCACGAGAGCCCTCCCCTCAATGGCGCCGGGCCCGCTGCGAGGGGGGGCCGCAGCGCTGAGGCGAGAGCTGCTCCTGCTCTCCATAGAATTGAGAGCAGGACTCGCGTCGAGCGATACGGCACGCCCCCCGGCGGTTCAGCCAATGAGGGCGAACCTGCCGGGTGACGTCATGGCCGCGCCCCGTCACCCCCCGCCACGCCCCCCCCGGTCTCTCTTCCTGCAGCTCCCTGCAGACCAGGTAATCGGCTGCACGCGCCGCCAATCTCGCGGGCGCGCGTTGCAGCTGAGTTACCGGGGCCTTAGCCTTATTTGTGCTCTCGCACAAGTTCAGGTAGAAGTCTTCAACACTCTTTATAAGTGCACAGCCTTTTATTGTTGATCCATTGTTTGTGTGGGAATAGGGAAGCAGCTAGTCCTAAATTGCTGCTTCGGTCTTCAAGCTTTTGTTATCTTCAACATATCTCGATGACATTTTCACATGTCTTTTGAGCTCAATGGGGCCTTCATCTTTTCTTCTCAGCTCACTTAGATCAACAATATCCTGTTTTTAAACTTATAAAGCGTGTTTTCCACTTCTTGCAGTGCTGCTTCATTGGAGACAGACCAGCCGTTGTAAGCAGACAGATTTAGGTTTGAATGACCGCTTAGGTTTAACCTCCTGGGGTTTCTTGGCACCCTGGGCCTTCATGCCTTTTTTCCTGAATGCTGTCAAGCCCAGACAAATTCTAGCCTCCGGAGAATGAAGGCCATTGCTTTTCCTTGCCCTCCATATTTGGGGGATGAGGCCTCATTTGCATGTTATCAAGTACCTTTCCCACTTTAGCCGGGAATATTGTTCAAGCTTTCATAGTGTCAGGTCAGTCAGCACTGTGACGCTAAATCTGGCGTGGGGGGTGGGCTAGGGAGGAAGTCTGTGTGACGCACACACTGACACACTCCTACCCGTGTGTGTCACACACACACACATACTGACACACTCCTCCCCGTGTGTGTGTGTGGCACACACACACTGACACACTCCTCCCTGTGTGTGTGTGTGTGTGTGTGTTGCATCAGGGATTTTTTTTTACTCTACAAAAAGTTGAAAACCAGTGAAGAAATATGTTCATTTATATTAGCTGGTAAATGTATTTATCCAATCAAGTAACTAATTCTATCATTTCTTCAGGTTGTTATTTTCTTTCATAGCATTTCTTTATGGGAATGATAACGTTTTTTTTTTTTGCAACCAGTGTCTTCATTTAAATATGAATGTCCCTGCCCGGGGCTGGCTGTGCAGCTCGTCTGACTATTGTTCCCACTCACTGTGCACAAATTACATGCTGCATCCCACGGCCAAAGTGGCCATATAGTGCATGGCACAGGGTCTTTTCAGGCAATTTCCTGGCCTACTGTGAGAACTGATCCTAAATAGCCCTAATCTGGTATCCTTTCACCGATAATGAGAACACTCCAGCAAAGTATCTGTGGAAGTGTGATGTTGGTATCATCCAGGCACGGTGTAGGTCTCAATTATTTTGTCGCGCCAAAATGCAGCAGCAACCCCAGCATTGCGCACACATTTAAATAGGACGGTGAACTGCGAGATGAAATGCGTGTAAAGGAGCTGGTTCGGTTATCTGCCACGGAGAGGCTGATATTTTCATTTCCGATCAGCCTCTTAAAATTCAGGAGATCTACTCTGGATCCATGGTAACGGTTTTAGCACACCGGCGTATCCTCCACGTAACAATGCCTGTCCAAGCAGCTGCTCACGGAGGAGGCCCCTGACAGCCCCGTGAGAGGCAGAGCACCATTCATTTTTAACATGGCACTTGCAGTAGACAGGCCAAGCTTTCCTGGAATTTCAAATGACTGAAAATAATACTAATATTCCATGTTTTCTTTTTTTAATCAAATCTGTTTCATACAAATGTTAAATCTGTGTGTTTTGCATAGCGCATGGACGGCCAGCTCCAGTCCTCAAGGGCCACCAACAGGTAAGGTTTTCGGGATATCCCTGCTTCAGTCAAAGACTGCACCACCTGTGCTGAATCAGGGATATTCTGAAAACCTGGCCTGTTGGTGGCCCTTGAAAACTGGAGTCGGTCACCCCTGGCCTAATGTCATTCGTTGAAGATTGCCTTTTTTTTTTTTTTTTACACATCACCACGAATATAGTCAGTAAACCAGATTTGTATAGAATTGACGACTAGGGAAGGTGGAATGCAGATTGTATATAAATACACCACCTGAACACATCTCTGCTGAGGTGTGGGAGAAAACGGCAACAGGATATTTGTCCTCCCCGAAATGTAAAATAATCGGAGGACCCCGAAATGCAATAAACCCCGTGCAACAAGAATGAACCATGGTTTCTGCAGCTCTGGGGACCGAGGGGTTAATTTCTTGTTGCTGTAATACCATTTCATAGCAGTGACTCAGTCTCCCAGTTCCTGAGAGAACAGGAGCCGCAGTGCTAGTGCAGCTAATGAAAAAGGTTCCTTTACTGGGTTGTAATCTTCATTTCTCTCTTTCGGACCAGCTCCTCCCCCATTCGTTCCTACCTTAAAGTCTGACGATGACACCTCCAATTTTGATGAACCGGAGAAGAATTTGCGGGTTTTACCCCCTCCATGCCAGTTGAGCGTGGCAGGATTTTCGGGCGAAGATTTGCCATTTGTGGGGTTTTCATTCATAAAGGTTCTGGGCGCCCACAGTAAATCTGAGTAAGTACGAATGCATGTGAAACGCTTTCTGGTTTGGTTCAGATGCAGATGTGCAGCCTGCAGTGCTCCTTAAATTGGGAGCGATCTGCATCATGCTACTCCCGCTGACATTAATATGTAGACATTGAGCTGATTTCCTTGGTCTGTCATGCAACGCAAAGAATAAAATCTGCAGTACTGAGGGGTAGCTTGGTTTCCTTCCCTGTAACATTTGATAGCAGCAGAACACAAGGACTGTCTCCCCAACACGTATTAGCAGAGGTTGATGTTTATCTGCTGTATAAAAACTGCTATCATCTTTTAAACCGCCTCCTTTTTCTTTTTAAATGTATTTTCCCTGCTACTGATGGTATATGGAAAGTAACGGTGACATTTGCTCGTTGGGATTTGAGTGTTGAAAGTAAGTGAGTAGATCCACGTTAATACACTATATCAGATTGTGGAATAATAAAGGTACAGGCTTTTATCAGCAAATAGTGGCCTGCCTCCTCATTTTAACAGGGTTAAGACTGCTGTATCATAATCCTTCCTGCTGGTGTTTAGGGGCCGCCAAGCGATAAAAGGTCATGCCTTGCTGTTCCACCCCCCACCCCCCTTATTACACTGTATATTTTCAGCACAAATGGTATGTAGGTACAGTTGGGTGGCTCCTCTGTTTACTAGTCTGACCCTGGGGAAGATGCCGTGACATTACACTGCACATACATGAATCGTGCTGAGAATGACAAGTCTAGCAGTTGAACATTTCTTAGGGTTAACGTGTAATCGGGAGGTTGAACGGAAGAATGAATGTTTAATGCGGAATGTTTTGATGTTTTATACACGCAAATTTGTCGGCTGTGACCCTGCAGTAGCAGAAATGGGACAGGTCTAGTTTTTATTAATAGAAGTAGCACTTCAGCCTGGCTGGTATTATGCAATCAATGTTTTAGTGTGTATAGCGTATAATGTATTTAATTGATCTTTTCATTTAAAACAGGAGAAATATATATTTAAAAAATATGTTTTCAGGGCTCCAGTGGACAGAGAAGACCTTTAAAAAGCAAATTAGGCGGTTTTGGTCAAAATAAATTATAAATGGAAAGAGTCTGTTTGTCTGGACAGCAGTGTCCAATTGGGCAGTTCAATTTGTGAGTAGTTTAGAACTTTTGTTGTCCATTATTCATGGGTCTGTATTGCAGGGGGCGGCCAACACCAATCCTCAATGGCCACCAACAGGTCAGGTTTTCAGGAGAACCCTGCTTTGAGCCACCTGTGCTGAAGCCGGGTTCTCCTGAAAACCTGACCTGTTGGTGGCCCTTGAGGGCTGGAGTTGGCTACCCCTGCTGTATTTTTTATTTAATTTTTTTTTAACTTTGTGCTATATAGTGAGAAAATAACACTGTAAAGTTAATCTCCGTGTAAATGTGGGCGTGAGAGTACAGAATGAAACCTAGCGTGTGGTATTACACACATGAAGTTTGTATGGTTTCTTTTCACTGCTGATCAGAGTTGCTCTAATCTTTAACAAAAGACAGAAAAGCCCAATGCCAAATCCAGTGTGACAAAATATGTAGTAATTAGTATATAGTTAAATACTTCAATAATAATATTTTCATAAACAAGGGTCATTTGGTTAAACCATTGGCCAAAGCGTTCTAAGCCTGCAAACCAACATCAAGGCATGGCCAAACTTTGCAGGTTAGTGTTGGGACCTGCAAGCCAATGTGAAGGCATGACCAGTATGCAGGTCATATATATATATGATGTGGTGGGTTTTGGGGTTCGAGTTTGCTGGGGTTGTGCGTTTGTTAATTGCTCTAATCTTTATAATAACTTTATTTCATATAGCGCTTTTCTCCCAATGCGACTCAAAGCGCGTCACAATTACAGTATAGCGCGCGGTACGCAGCACATAGGAATGTTACAGACACAGTCCCTGCCCAGGTGAGCTTACAATCTATGTTCTTGGTGCCTGAGGCACAGGGAGATAAAGTGACGTGCCCATGGTCAGAAGGAGCCGACACCAGGAATTAAACCAGGTTCCCCTGCTCCAAACGCTGTGTCATTGTTATCAGAGTCTGTGTCTTTACTCACTGAGCCGGTCCCTCTCTGAGTATGATGCAGACCCCAGAACTGCCCCAAAATGTTCTGAAATCCCAGAGTGAAAATGAGTGCAAATTCTTTAACCCCTTCACTCCGATTTATTGCCGAGCTCTGCGTTAGGGCGTTTGAGCGGTTTCAGGATTCTATCATGCCAAATCAACCATGCTATCAAGACATTTGTAAACTGATAATCCCAGCTGTGGTTGTGGGAAGTTCAATAGCAACGACTACCTAACAAGCATAAACGTTTGGTTTTACACAAGATGTAAGGCATATGTCCACTAAGTGGGACAGTACATTCAAGTGAGGGGTCTTCGGGCGCTGAACGTGCTCTGCCACCGCTTAGTAACTGCAGGCCATGGTGCAGGGGTGGCAATTCCAGTCCTCAAGGGCCAGCAACAGGTCAGGTTTTCAGGATATCCCTGGTCCAGCCCAGGTGGCTCAATTAGTGGCTCAGTCTACGACTGGACCCTCTGTGCTGAGAGACACGGACAGAGACTCATCATCCTCCTCTTCACTCTGTATTCCTTTAAATAACACAGAAAGCGAGAAGATTTTTGACACACAAACCCCCATAATGTTATTTTATGCGTCTCCCTGATTCTTGGCAAATACTAGGAAAATAAATATGTGGTTCTCAATGTCCCTTAACCCTGCACCCAGAACCTATTAAATAACAGGTAGCTGTATCTCTCATATAACGTGTGTGTGGTCATGATGTTCTGATGGCATGATAAATAGGCGAAGGAATTGTAAACTCCTATCATCGATGCTAAAATCTGAAGGATGAGTAATTTGCAGAAGATGCCATTCAATATGACTGAATTTGTCATTTTCGTGCATGTTGCACTGGGTATTAGATTTGAGTGCAGGAGGAGTGTGAGTGGTAGATTGAAGAGTCGTGACTGAAGGGCGCAGGTGCTTTGTGTGTAGGCACAGTGAGTGAAGACTCATTAGTGATCAAATCGAGGGATAGAGTAATGTTGTGTGTACAGGAGGAGTGAGTGGGGAGTATTGATGGAGTGGGCAGGATGTTATTGAGGAAGTAAATATGGAAGAACAACCATATTTGTAAAGGGGACTGAAGTAGTATGAGTTAGGGGCCTTAATAGGGGCTAAAAGGTTAAACACCATCTGTCTACATTATAAGTATGAGATTGCATTGATGTCTGTTTGTTTCAGTTTGTCACTGCTTTGTTATAGGTCCATTGTGTCAGGCTTGGAGTCTCCAGCCAAGGCAAGCTCCATGGAGAAGAAGTTGTTTCTCAAGAGCAAAGAGCTGCAGGACACACAGGACAAATGCCACAAGGTATTTAAATCGACGCTTGGCCTCCCCGTTTCCAGTGTATGCCTGGGGATCAAGAAAGTGTTTTTATTCTTTGGTGGGAAGAAAGCTTTTCCTTCAACTCTCTTCCATCTGACAGATCATTTCAGACCGTGTCAATCTTTTCATTCCCAAAACTGTCAACCAATCACTCTGGATCTCCAATATCTTTAACCGAGTGTAGGATACCTCTCGTGTGGGGGAGAAGAAAACTCCTCATCGTTGGAGAGGATGATCTGAGGCATATAGTGTGTTTCACTGTTGCAAGGCTAGAGACCTTCCATTTTTGTGCATAGAAATAATTCTGCTTTACGTTTTGTACTGAACGTCTGACCTTGGGCAGAGGAACTCACTGGAAGCTGTTTAAACTTGCCTATTGGAAGCTATGTGAAGGCATCAAACTGTTTATCCCCAGTGTTTTATATGAAGATGGGGCAAAACATCTTCTGTTCAGAGCTGGATTTGGGATAATACTGAAGGGACAAGAACAGGTGACAATGATTGCAAGCTGTGTGCATAGAGGATTTCCATCGGCCGGTGTTTAAATGTGAACGGCCAGCCTGTGGATGACTCTGCGAGCCCATCCTTTAGAAGAAGTGAGCTTGCTGTAAACATTTTAATGCAGTAAATGTGGCAGCAAATAGGAGCCAAATGTATGTTCACCTTCTTACTTCCAATTTTCTTTCACGAGAGCGTTACCTCGAACGGACTGTGTAAATCGTGTTTTATTTTGTGTGCATTACAGATGGAGCAAGAAATGACTCGCCTGCACCGCCGGGTTTCTGAGGTGGAGGCTGTTCTGAGCCAAAAGGAAGTTGAACTGAAAGCATCTGAAACACAGCGATCACTCCTGGAGCAGGACCTGGCAACCTACATCACAGAATGCAGCGTGAGCTTCAAATGATGCTCGTTCATGGGCGTTAAAACCCCTTGGAGACCAAGCGCACAATACAATGGTGGCATAGAATGTTAGGTTTAGTAAGGTATAGATTTATTTCTTCCACGTCTCCAATCCAGTAACCCATGTCTAAAAATGTGACGTTACCGAAGGGATGTCATGTTCAGTAACCGAATTACAATCGGGTCAAACACTATGCATAATTACCAGCTGACTGTTCGTACACTTTAATATGATGAATGACTATAGCGACTTCATTTGGGACATGTCTGTTGATGGACATAGTTTGGGGGATCCCTTAGGGTGCACAATACCTGTTCTGACTCCCATGCAATGTAAGACGAACCTGAACTCCAGTTCCATTATTCCGCTACAGATAATTGTGGAGAGATAGGGCTGCGGATTTTCCTTAATGCTTTTGCTGTCCTTATGCATAAGGTTAAAGCAGCCGGAGGCTAAGAAGGGTCACTCATTGTAATGCAATCCAACCCCCTGAACACGTTAGGAGGATCTCTACAGGTTGCCCTCTCTGTATGCGTTGGATCAACAGAGATCCAATCGGGTCTGTTGCCCTGTCCCAAATCCCAGAGATTCTTAGATATAGTAATTTTGATGATGTTTACATTAATTGTTATATTTGAAGAAGGTTGATTTATTTATATATACATATATATTTGTGTGTGTGTGTGTGTGTGTACATATATATATGTGTGTATATACAGTGTTCGACAAACCTATACATTTGCTCGCCCCGGGCGAGTGGATTTAACATCGTGGCGAGCTCCTATTGGCCCAAGCAGCACACGTGTGGTACTAGGTGGCGAGTAGATTTTTTTTGTTCGGCGAGTAGATTTTTTGGTGATTTGTCGACCACTGTGTATATATATATATATATATATATATATATATATATATATATATATATATACGTATATATATGTATATATATATATATATATATACGTACGCACATTCTGCCCGTGTGGTGCACGGTAAAGGGTAAATAGTTAGTCTGTGAGGATCCCTAGTGATCCAATATACCGGTCCAAAATGAACACACATGGCCGACGTTTCGCTCTCCAGTGAGACCTTCTTCAGTCCCCCTTCCCCTGGGGACCGAAACGTCGGGCATATGTGTGCATTTCTCTCTCTCTCATGAATATCCAGTCTTGTTGTAAAATTGTGTATGCATTGAAAGCTGTACATGTTGCAGAGCTTGAAGCGGAGCCTGGAGCAGGCACGGATGGAAGTTTCCCAGGAGGATGACAAGGCCTTGCAACTTCTGCACGACATCCGAGAGCAGAGCCGGAAGCTGCAGGATATCAAGGAACAGGTCTGATTTATTCCTTCCCTGCGTATAGCTCATCTCCGATTTCTGGGACGTATTCACCGGAGGGCGGAAACGAACCTTCTTTTGTGGCGAAAAAGCAATTTGCAAAAGAGGTCTTTCTGTTTTATTTGTGGGGGGGGGGGGTAGTAATTGTTGTCTGTTTTCTGCTACCTCTCTAATGGAGTAATTGTTTGTTTGTTTTGTTCTCGCTTGGTCAGGAGTTTCAAGCCCAGTTGGAAGACATGAAGCTCATGCTGTGCCAGCTGGAAGAAGATCTCTCTGCGGCCCGCCGGCGGAGCGACCTATATGAGTCTGAGCTGCGGGAGTCGCGGTCGGCTGCAGAAGAATTTAAACGGAAAGCAGCGGAATGCCAGCAGAAGCTTCAGAAGGTAGCGCAGAGCCCGCCTGGGGTGAGGGGGGCTTCTTATTCCTTTTATTCCAGTGTCCAATGCACGCAGGCTTTTCTTTATGAACATGCTGTGCCCCCCTAAGGGTGTCCCTTACTAAATAATAATGTTAAACTCCATTTATATCTCAATAATCTCATTTGGTAAGATATCCGTGTTTCCACACTCAGAATTATTAGTACCCCATCAAGTTCTGTGTAAGGCTGCGATAATACTCGTGATGGTGCGGGTGCGCAACAAACACAAATGGTTAACCCCATGCAACAGGCCCTAGTGCGCACGACGGAGCGCGATGGCGGGACCGCGTTTTGAGAAGACAAATTTGTTTTTTTCAAACTTTGTGGATGAAGAAAGAGAGAGGCGGTCAGTTTAAGGCCGCGCGTATAGTGCCCGCGACGGCCACACGTGACGTTGCCGCTATCGAAAGTTGTATTTCGCTTTGCGGCGCGGGCGACCAGGCCTTTGATTGGTTCAGGGGCTGTCACATGAGGCGACAACCCCTGAAAAATCAAAGTCCCAGCTGCACAAAATCGCGTCGCTTTGTTGCCGTCGCGCTTATTATAAGCGCACGTGGCGGCGACAATGCATTTGTTTTCGTGCGACGTCGCCGGCACTATAAGCGCGGCCTAAGGCTGCGGTCACGCTGCCGCTGAGCGCGCTCATGCTTGAGAGCTGTGACGTCACCAACTCTCCAAGCATGAGCACTCGGCTGTCCTGCTGAATTTTGCGAGCGAGGGGTGTGGCTGGGGGCATGTCATTGGCTGGATCGAGGCTGTGTGCATTGACTGGTGCTGATTGGTTCCTGAAGGGTCATGTGACCCTTCAGCGTGCTTGTTGCGGCAGTGTGGCCGCAGCCTAATGCACCATAAGTAATATAAGCTTCAATGCAGAGTACAAATCAATGTTCTGGCTGGTGGGAAAGAAACGTCCCTGGGATTGCAGGGCGTTCGGCTCTGCTGGATACGCTTTCCTACCATTTTTGTTAATTACAGAATGAACGTAAACGGTTTGCTTTTAGTTGATGTTTTATTTGATTTGATTGCAGGCTAAAGACCACGGGAAGGCTGAAGTAGGGGAACTGCATTCTAAGCTAGAGCAGGTAAATATCCTTATTCCGAATGTTCTCCACGTGGTAGCCTTGTCAAATATAGCACGCGACCTTGAAAGTTTTGCAGTGAAAAGGTCAACAAATAAGTATGCGTTACTTCACATATTAAAGAAAAGACGCTTCGCCCCAATGCGACATCCATCCCGACAAATCATACAATGAAATACTTCTAAGGGTCACTTAGTTTAATTCTTTGGCCAAAGCATAATAAGCTTGCAGACCAAAAAGGGGAGCCCCCTTTTCTTTGCGAGTCAACACTATCCCTGCAATCGTTCTTTTTACCTCTCTAATAGAGGAAGAAGTCTTAATAGACAGGTCATTCACAGCTGCATCTCAAGGCTTGCTATATAAAGGTGGGCAGGGTGCTTTTGGAACAGGGAGGAGGGGGCACTGACCGCCAAACAATGGTTTACGGATTTTAAAGGAATGAAGTTCCTCTGTGTAATGTTAGTATATAAAAATTAAAAAAAAACTAAGAGGTGCAAATCTGAACAACACTGTATTTGTACACGGAAGCAATCCTCTGAAGACTAGTTGTGGTGAATATATTGTATATGGGTTGGTAATGCTTTGTTATTTACTGATTGGTTATCCAGATCAATGCTGAGCAGCAGAACAAAATTCAGGATCTGCAGGACAAACTGGGGAAGGTAATGTCTTCCAGGACGTGTTCGGATGATGTAAACTGGATCAGGGAGGGGGGAATCGTTGTTATTGAAGTGAAACACCATTATCTCCTCCAGCATTCAAAAATGTAACAATTACATAGTATTTATTGAGGCCCAAAAAGTAGTGTCAGAAATGAAAACGGCCATGTGAAAGCTAAAAATAGAGAACAAACGAGAAAAACCATTGTGTAAACAAAACTATCCTGTCACGCAGTGGCTCTCTCCGCCCAATATGAAAAATGTAAATGATGAGTTCAAGGGGAGCTTTCTGGCTAACTGATCAATTTCAAAAAACAGTAATATCCACTTATTGAGTATAAAGTATTGTTTTTGTTAGTCTGGGTGAGAACCAAAACAACAATATAAAAGTCCAGATACCCTGACAACTCTTCTGCCTGATGAAATGCATCAAATATCCACAATAGGGACGGTCTCGCCGACAATGAATGTTCCTTCCGGTTGATGAACCACAAACTAGCGGATACTATGGTGATGCCATATCAGGGATAAGGGATGTTTCCCCAACGGGTAACGTAATGTGCCGGCTGGTGAAACAGAAGCTATGGGATACCACGGGGACACTTCCGGGGATTGGAACACAAGGGGATATTCAGCTGGTTCCAAATTTTTCATGCTTAGGATGCCCGATAAATGAGGGCGCTCTGTGTAGCCTTATTCTACTGGGAGGCGTGAGAAAGGGTGGTAGTTCACCTGAAACGAGCGTAGGAGGCACTCATTGGGAGCTTCAACATGTATAAGCATACAGTTATTATAGTCATCTGAAAGGACTGGGAGCCAGAGCAACATTGGCTTACATCTTTCGGGTGAGATTTACCCATATGAGAGAGGGTCTAGGACGCATGGCGGCGATTTGATAGCGGCCCATGTCCCATTCCGACGAGCGACTCGCTAGCATTGTCCTATAAATAAAGCCCCTTTCTTCCAATGTGGATTTTTATGTTGATTTGATTCTCTCGCAGACCAAGAACAACAATAAGATTACTGAATAAGTGGATATGACTTTTTATTTGCGATCGATCAGCTGCCCCCTTGCACTCAGAATTTACATTTTTCATATTAGGTCGAGGATCACTGCGTGCGAGAGAGTAATTATTTTTGTTTTTAAAAAAATAAATGCTTTGCTGTATATGTAATTGTTTTAAAATGGTATACTACATTTGAGCCTTAATAAACTCTATTTGATTATTACATTTGTATTTTTGAGTGCTGGAGGAGATAATTATTTTCTAATATTGATTAAGGACTGAGGTGGGTTCCTTTTCTCCCATACGGGAAAATGTTCTCCTTGTGTGCTGTCCTAATATTATTGTTATAACCTTTGGTTATTATTGAATTGGTGAGAAGGTATTTACATTAGGAGTAGGACCGGCTCAGTGAGTAAAGACGCTGACTGTATGAAACAATGAAACGGAGTTTGAAGCGGTTCAATTCCCGGTGTCGGCTCCTTGTGACCTTGGGCAAGTCACCTAATCTCCCTGTGCCTCAGGCACCAAGAACATAGATTGTGAGCTCTGTAACAATCCTATGGTCCTGGTTGTAGGTCTGGAATGTGTCCTCCCTTGTTTACTACACAAGTTTCTTGGTGAGTAGTGTGATAGAAAAAAATTGAACTAAATAAGATTAGATCTGTGACAGGGAGGGTGTTCTCATCTCACCCACTTGTGAAAGGCTTTATGTGAAACAGAAAACAATTATTTAATATGATCAACGCCTTTTGCACCAGAAAGTTTTAGCATTTCTGTAAATATATTCCGGTTTAGTAGATGATGAGGTTGAAAAAAAGACATGCATCATGTTCAACCTATGTTTAATTTAGACGACAGATACTTTATCCTATATCCGAACTTACCGTATATTGATCCAGAGGAAGCAAACACACAGCCCCAGTGACACATCATCCAATGCTGTCTCATAAGGGGGCAAATACATTCCTTCCTGACTCCAAGCATTGGCAATCCGATTACTCCCTGGATCACCATCCTTCCCATGGGCTTGTATTTGCATAAATCCTGTACTCTTTCACTGACCGGCTAGCTATTTCCTTTAGGCTGTTAAAGCTAGTTCAGAGGCTACTGAATTGCTGCAAAACATTCGCCAGGCCAAAGAGACGGCAGAAAAAGAGATGGAAAAGCTCCAGAATCGGGAGGACTCCGCGGACGGAATGAAGAAAAGACTGTTTGAAGCAGAGGTTTGTCCGCAAACACAAATTTGTTGTATACATAATTAAAGATGTTTTTAGGTTTTGAAAGGCATTCAGATATTATTAATGAATTACCTGTAACACAAAACATTCAACAGGGTGAATAGCTTATTCTCATATCACGCGTTATCATTTAAAGCTGCAGTTCAAGTTACCGTTTTGAAGGAAAAAAAAACATTCAATATGTTCATCAATACAATCTGCACACTGACAAGTGATTAGATAAATTGCCGATCGATTGGTGAAGATTCGGCTCGGGGGTTCACTAAATGGCTGTCAGTGCTGCAGATAAGAACCAAAGATGCAATGTTCTGTGGGGAAGATCATTTGACCAGGCAGTCACTAGATACAATTGGTGCACTGCTAGAGAGAGGGCAGGGCTCATAAAGGGGGGTGCCAGAGCCTGTTTCAGAAGAAGAAGGGGATGTGACTTTGTAAATGGTTGCGATAGAAACAAAAATGCTTGTTACATTATAATACATTAAAATGTCTTTAAAAATTGGTTAAAAAAATGTGCTACAAGTATTTTCTCATAGTACAGAACTGATTTATTAAAAAAACCACATGTAGGATATTGCTTGGTCTGCAGCTTTAAGGGTATATTTCAGAATATTGCTTTATGTACGTTTGCATTTTTAAACCATTTACAAATTCATATGTAGGTTTCTTTAGGAGCTCAAATTATTGGTCCCTTTAAATTTTGCAGTTCATATATGCAGAGGGGGGGTGGGATGTACCGCTGCCTCATACCCTTCGCAACTGTCTCCATTAGCATGCTGTGCAGTATCCATGGTTAGCCTCTCGCGCATGCGCACTACATCGGTTATTGAGGTGGGCGGAACTTCGGCAGCAGGATGTTGATGGCGACGGCACTCGTTGCTAGGCATCGGGCGGCCGCCGAGCGTCATGGTCACGCGCATCGCGCTCTAGCTCTAACTGATGGATGGGCTTGCGCGATTGGACTACGCTGGATAACTGCATTATGGGTGTGACGTCACTGCTTTGGCGCGAATTTGTTGCACAGGTTTGTGTATAAATTGTATGTTCCTAGTATCAGGTAACTCCTTGATAAAGTGCCTCACGGCACGAAACGCGTAGGAGCTTTGTACCCTCCACCGTTTTTTTAATGCAGCCTGAATAAAACCTATTTTTATTGGCACATGACCAGCTTTGTTGCGGTGCACTTTACATTACATTTTTGGATACATTTACAAATTCAGTCAGTCTAGTGAGGGCTGAAGTTGGACACCTCTTTGATAGAGTAATAATTCCCCTTGTGAATAAGAATTGTAACAGTGTAAAGCGTGCGCTGTGTAGGAATGTTTATAGCTCGTCTGACACATTGTGATGTCACTGTTCTGAGCATTCTGTCTTGGCACAGGGAAGAGTTGATTTCTCTTGGCTGTCGTATAACACGGAATGAAAGAAAGATGATTAGTGATTTGTGTTTTGATCTTCAGGAACGGCGCCATTCTTTAGAGAACCAAGTAAGGAGATTGGAAACAGTGGAGCGCAGAGAAAACAAGTTAAAGGAAGATATTCAGACAAAATCTCAGCAAATTCAGCAGATGGCTGAAAAAATCATGGTATGTTCTGAGTGGATAGAATCCATCACACTGGACGATTTTATACTTTGTGGGAACCAGGGGGTGTCTGAAACTAAACCGCGTTCATTTCAGCTCCAAGGACCCCTTGATCTACGAGATACTTTCCTCTAAAGCTGGGGTAGCCAACTCCAGCCCTCAAGGGCCACCAACAGGTCGAGTTTTCAGGATAGCCCTGCTTCGACTGAGACACTGATTGAGCCACCTGTGCTGAAGCAGGGCTTGAGAACTGGAGTTGGCCACCCCTGCTCTAAAGGGACTGCCGGTATCTCAATCCTGTTTAAAGGACCCATGTCACCCGGGCCAATAGGAAACCAGAAGGGATGACGTCTCGACTTCTTATTGGTTTGTGTGACGTGGGACCTTTAAACCAGCATATTGTGTGCCATGGGCTGATTCCGGCAGCCCCATCAGGGGTGTGTATCTCAGGAAGTGGAGTTCCTAAAGCTCAAATTAATGCGGTTTAGCTTCCGGAGACCCGATGCTTCCCATTTAGGGTAAAAAAACTATATATATATATATATATATATATATATATCTCCCAGGCGGAAATGTCGCTTTAAGTTATTGTTTGTTAATTCATTCATTCATTCAATGGTGCTGCCTGATGGACAGGGAGGAAAGGGAAAATGTGGCTTATCGAAAAATGTATTTTCCTTCAGTCCATCGTGGTAGCTTTCCCTTCCCTTATGTTTTGTCGTCTCTGAAATAAAAGTATGTTTGAGGGAACCTTGTTGTTTTCGATTTTTTAATTTTTTTTACCTAACCAAGTACTTCTATGAACAACACTGCTGAAGTTAGACAGTAGGTTCCCTGTATACTTCTGGGTGCAAGTTTCTTCCTGTCCTACCTTTGGGTGCTGCCGTGATGGACTGAACGAAAATACATTTTCGATAAGCCACATTTTCCCTTTAGGGACCTTTTCCCAATTAGAAAGGGTACTTGACAAGGATGTCCACTCTCCCCTCTCATTTTGTACTTGGCTATGGAGCCACTGGCCAATGTTATTAGAAACAACACAGATATTTCTGGTCTGCAAGTTGGTGACTGCTCCTTGACATCATCTGCAAACATGGCAATTTTAATGTGAACACTAACAAAACCTTTCATTTCTTTGTCCAAATTTATACTTCGTGGTGGCAGAATATTGAGCTCTCTCGGGTTTCTAAGTCAATAATACTAAAACAGAAGCTTTGAGTAAAAACTACAAGTCTGCGCAAAAACAATCTGTTTGTGATTGGAATCTACTTTACTTCGGAACATGGGGATTCTGGGAGTTGTGGTTCTGCATCTGACAATATAATTCTATCAAAAACAATTGGACAATAAGTTTATGTACTATAGGAATTTTAGTGTGTGTGTGTGTGTGTGTGTGTATGAATGAAGTGGTAACGCTTCAGTCCGATCTTGTCCTAACCATCATAAATATTGTATTTATTGGCCTCTGTATAGAAGAAGGTTGGGAACAACTGCCCCCCCCCCCCCAGTACATCTTCCCTTTTAACAATATAACTATTGTTATATAACCATAAAGCATGTTATATGGGAAAAAGAAAAAGCGATTTATACATTGCACCTAATGAGTGGCATAAATACAAGTATAGAAGCTAACAGACGACAGCCAGGATCATAAATCAATGCAAAGTGCAAACCCTAATCCTATATACACGTGTATGCGTATGCAAAGTGCAAACCCTAATCCTATATACACGTGTACGCGTAACTTTATTCATTCATTTGTATGTTTAGGAACTTGAAGAAAAATATCGCGGCACCCAGATGGAAGCGCAACACCTCGACGTTCACATGAAACAGAATGAGCAGCTCTACGAAGAGAAAGTCAGAGTAAATGAACCCTTTCTTTCAAGCATGTCCTCAAACCCTAATCACATCTCGAAATAGCTTGATGTACAGCGGCCTTTCTAACAATGTGACACAGGTGGACTCAACAGAATATTAGAATTTTAAGAACGTGCCCTGTGTGACCTTTTTGACAGAGTAGGTGGAAAGATATTTTGGTTCCTCAATGGGCATTTTAACTTTAATGTAACACTAATATGTGTGTGTGTATATATAAAAAAATTTATTATTATTATTTTTGAAAGGTTTCCTTTTCCCCAAAGCCATTAGATCTGGGGTGGGCAACTCCAGTCCTTAAGGGCCACCGACAGGTCAGGTTTTGAAGATAACCCTGCTTCAGCATAGGTGGCTCCATCGAGCCACAGATTGCGCCACTTGTGCTGAAGCTGAGACTAATTGAGCCTCCTGTGCTGACGCAGGGATATCCTGAAAACCTGACCTGTTGGTAGTCCTTCAGGATTGGAGTTGCGCACTCGCTCCTGCATCAGATGCCACAAAACCGATAATGACTGAAATTGCTTGTCATTTTGTTCCCAAAAAGTGTCTTGAAACTCAAGTTAAAAAAGATCTTGCTGAAAAAGAATCTCTTGAAGTACTCCGTGTAAGGCAAGAAGAGGACATTTGTGAGAAAAGCAGAATACAAAGTGAGCAGAAGGCGGTGAGTCTGCCAGGAAGATGGCATTTCTCTGAATAGTATATACACATTTGTACCTCCTGTAACAAAGCATGTTGGTGCAACAAGCACTCAGTCTGCTAGACTTGTGCTTCATGTGGGATGTTGGCAGAGTAGATAGTCGGTCGCATGAAATCAACCTGTTGGATGGGCGTAAGTTGTTATGCACTTAATCTTTCAGATGATTAATGCTCTGGAGTCAAAGATCAAGTCCCTGGAGCAAAGATTAGCAGAACTGTCTGAAGCAAATAAACTGGCAGCGAATAGCAGTCTTTTTACCCAGAGGAACATGTGAGTATTTGGCATGCTTGGTCTGTACCTGGCAGAGTGTAATGGCATATGCTGTGTCCAGTGTTCCCATGGAAACATAAATGGCATCATATTTAAAGCGGCAATCCCCCATCGCTATTTCTTTTATACAGGATAGGCAACCGGGGGATCCTCCAGGGCTGAACCGTACCACCGTCAGCTCCGGTGATCGTACCGGGGTGTTACCGGGGGATAGCTGCTTTATTAAAGAGTTCAGTTCCAAAGTGCAGGGAAACGGCCTCAGGCGAGGAGAATCCTGCTTGTGCAGCCAACACAACACAGACACGCAAATTCCTCAACATGCAGGTCTCCTCTAGGACAGAGGTACAGAGTACATCTCTACTCACACGTTCACAATGCAATCCTTCATTTATTGTAAGAGCCAAGGACACAGGAGAAATAACGTTTAGGTCCCATATGGAACATTCATCAGGTGGGCATCTCACCTGATGAAAGATCCATAGGGGTCCCGAAACATTGTCACAATAAATGGAGGATTGCATTGTGTACTTGTGAGTAGAGCTCTGCTTTGTACCTCTGTCCTAGAGGAGACCCTGCATTTTGAGGAATGTGTTTGCTTTATTAAAGACCCATGGGTGACGTATGGCTTTTCGTATCTGAATTGTTCTAGGAAAGCTCAGGAGGAGATGATTTCCGAACTTAGGCAACAAAAGTTCTACCTGGAAACGCAGGCTGGGAAAACCGAGGCTCAGAATATGAAACTGGAAGAGCAGCTCGAGAGGATAAATAACCAGGAGCACAGTGACAAGAACCGCCTGCTGGAACTAGAGACAAGGCTGCGAGAGGTGAACAAAAACACGCATACACACACATACACATACATACACACATACACATACATACATACGCACATGCACACACACATGCACACACACACGCACATACATACACACACACTTATATGACAATACATGTATGTCAACACTGATGGCCTTTGGCCAAATACATAGTCCTACCTCTGTGGAAGTCAACTCCAGCCTTCAAGGGCCACCAAGAGGTCAGGTTTTGTAGGACATCTCTGCTTTAGCGCAGGTGATTGAACCACCTGTACTGAAGCAAGGACTGTTTGAGCCAGGGATATCCTGAATACTGGACCCGTTGGTGGCCCTGGGGGACTGGAGTTGGCCTCTCCTGTCCTACCTGGTAACCGCACTGTTTTCTCTCTTCCAGGTTAGTCTGGAACACGAGGAGCAGAAGCTGGAACTGAAGAGGCAGCTAACAGAGCTGCAGCTCTCCCTGCAGGAGAGGGAATCCAAGCTCTCCGGGTTACAGTCTGCACGTTCTGCCTTAGAGATCCAACTACACCAGGCAAAAGCGGAACTGGAGGATACCACAGCCGAGGCTGAGGAAGAAATACAGGCGCTACGGGTGAGGGCTGTGCAATCTCAACACATTTATTTAGGTTTATCTAAAAAGCCAATGGGAGTCTTGTCAGGCGCAGTTTTGGAGCAGACCAACTGTTTACTATTAAAGTTGCAGACCAAGCAATATCCTACACATGTTTTTTTATAAATCCGTTCTGTACTATGAGAAAATACTTGTGGCCTTTTTTTTTTAAACAACTCTGAATGACATTTTTAATGTATTATGTAACAAGCATTTTTTGTTTCTATAGCAACCATTTACAAAGTCACTTCCTCTTCTGAAATATGCTCTGGCACACCCCTTTTTGAGCACTGCCCTCTCTCTAGCAGTGCACCAATTGTATCTAGTGACTGCCTGGTCACATGATCTTCCCCACAGAACTTTGCGTCTTTGGTCCTCTTCTGTTGCACCGACAGCCATTTAGTGATACCCCGAGCCGAATCTTCGACGATTGATCGGCAATTTGGCTAATTGCTGATCATTGTCTGTTTTGTATTGATGCGCATATTAAAGAGGGAAATAAAAAAAAAAGTCAGCTTGGACTGCTGCTTTAATGCAACGTTTTCTCCTTTGCAGTCTCACAGAGATGACATCCAACGCAAGTTCGATACCCTGCGTGACAGTTGCACAGTGAGTAGTAATATAATGGTTATTGTATTCTTTTCACCTTTCCCCAAGTTCTTTTCGGTGCTTGAATCTCAGCAACAAACATTGCACCTCTCAGCTTTCAAACTGTTGCTATTACACTGCTGCTCCATCAATATTTCTCCGTACTTGACTTTGCCTGAGGATTGCAATCCATTTGGCACCAGGCCCTGCAGGATGACGTTATGATAACACTTGATGCTGAATAAGTCGATATCCACATCAGTGAGGTTACGGGAGAGACCAGCATTGATACCCGGCTCTTTAACTTTCTGAAGGGCTGGGAGTGTATGGCAAGATCACTTTACTGTATATATGCTGTATCTATAAAGCCTTAATATTGGTCATACTGCAACATTTTGTAGCACTTCTAACATCTATACCAGGGGCGGCCAACTCCAGTCCTCACCACCACCAACAGGTCAGGTTTTCAGGATATCCCTGCTTCAGCATAGGTGGCTCAATCCGTGACTGAAACTGCAAAGTCACGCTACAGGATTCTGCAAGGTAAGTAGGAGAGGCCCAAGCAGCCAATATGCCTTTCAAAGACAGGTTTTCAGGGTATCCCTGCTTCAGCACATGTGACTCTGTCCCTGCTTCAGCATAGGTGGCTCAATCAGTGGCTCAGTCAACATACTGAGACACTGATTGAGCCACCTGTGCTGAAGCAGGGATATCCTGAAAACCTGTCTTTGAAATGCACATGGGCTGCTTGGGCCTCTCCTACGTAGCTTGCAGAACCCTGTAGCGTGACTTCGCAGTTTCTTTCCAGAGAACCAGCAGAGTTGTCAGGAATACAAAGCTGACAATAGATGTGATAGGAGACAGTTGTCACACAAATTCAACTCTGTATTACACACAGAATACACATTTCTTACATCTTCTTATTTTGAAAAGAAATTAGGCAAAGATCTCCAAAACTCGCAAAAGTATTTGGTTAGCACCAAGTAATTACAAGTTTAACCAAAGTCTTTAAAAAAAATTTTTTTTAGCATTTCTTGGGTTGACCAAAACTGGGAAACTGTGACCACCTCATAAACGCGTTCTCCCTGGTCTAGTAAATAATGAATTGCTTGAGATATACGTTCATAACGGTTCTCCTTTTATGTTTCAGGTACTTACTGACTTGGAAGACCAACTCAACCGGCTGAGTGAAGAAAATGCAGATCTGAACAATCAGAATTTTTACTTGTCCAAGCAGCTAAACGAGGTCTCGGGGGTCACCGACGACATTGTGCCGCTACGGAGTGAGGTGGACCATCTGCGCCGAGAAATTACAGAGCGGGAAATGCAGCTTACAAGTCAGAAACAGGTGCGCGGTCCGGCTTACGGTTTCCCACTTTTACATTACCAGTGGCCAAACACTTTGAGAAACGCGGCCTTTACTTTTCGACGCGTGTCATGTGTAACGTGTGTCGCTTGCAGACCATGGAGGCCTTGAAGACCACGTGTACAATGTTGGAGGAGCAAGTGATGGATCTGGAGGCCTTGAATGATGAGCTGCTGGAGAAGGAGCGTCAGTGGGAGAGCTGGAGAAGTTCCTTAGAGGACGAAAAGACTCAGTTTGAATGCAGACATCGAGAGGTACAGAGGCTGCTGGATACAGAGAAACAGAGCAGGTCAGTACTCTATAGGGAATAGGCTCACCGCTCTTTCTTTGGCAACGAAGCATCAGAAAGATTGTTACATGTTACCAATAATCTAATACAAATTTATTTTGCCAACCACATATGTTGAGGCTTAAGGGGGCTATTATTTATGTGGATTCTTATACATAGCTGTACAGTCTGCAGGGATCCTGTAACTCACGCGGGGGCCAACTCCAGTCCTCAAGGGCCACCAACAGGTCAGGGTTTCAGGACCTGGGGATATCCTGAAACCCTGACCTGTTAGTGGCCCTTGAGGAGTCGGCCACCCCTGCTGTAACTGCTGCTGGTCGCAGAGCCATGTGCGGAGGTAGGACTGCATGCTGGACAGCTGCTGGTCGCAGAGCCATGTGCGGAGGTAGGACTGCATGCTGGACAGCTGCTGGTCGCAGAGCCATGTGCGGAGGTAGGACTGCATGCTGGACAGCTGCTGGTCGCAGAGCCATGTGCGGAGGTAGGACTGCATGCTGGGCAGCTGATGTGAAGAGCACAACAAGCTTTTTCCTGTTCTTGGTTCTCACGCGGCATGAACAACATCTCACAAAGACGCACGTTTGCACCGAGGTCGGGAAAAGCGAAGAAACGTTAAATAGTGATCTCTCACTTTTGAGTGCGACAGTAGCTTTTGTTTCTGTGGATGAGGACAGAGAGAACATTTGGGCGTTCCTCCATCTAACTGTAACTTTCCTTTCAATGAAGACTGCGAGCTGACCAGCGCAGTACAGAATCTCGCCAGATGGTGGAGCTGGCGGTTAAAGAGCACAAAGCAGAGATCCTAGCTCTACAACAAGCACTAAAAGATCAGAAGCTCAAAGCTGAAAGCCTTTCTGATAAGGTCAGTAATATTTGTTGCTTACAGTACCTGCAAAGCAAGTTCCCGAGCGCTTTCTTTTCCCGACACCATTCTCTCTCTTGCTTATCCTCGCACTCTGATTTATATCTTCTGTAACACTGCTTAATCTCACCTGAAGGTAAACAATGTCACCTTAAACTCATCATACTGCTAGAGCAGGGGTGGCTAACTCCATTCCTGAAACGCCACCAACAGGTCAGGTTTTCAGGATATCCTTCCGCACAGGTGGCTCAATCAATGGCTCAGTCTTTGAGCCACTGATTGAGCCACCTGTGCTGAAGCAGGGATACCCCCAATACCTGGCCCGTAGGTGGCTCTTGAGGACTCGAGTTGGCCATCCCTGTACTAGAGCGTAACTTCCGACTCCCTGTTTTATGAAATGTCTCAACATCTAACTTGACAAAATGGGCAGGTGTCAGATCAATTTGTATTTGATGTTTCCCCCTAAATAAAACAAAAGGGAGATCTGATTAAAGACAATCCCCCCCAATAGTGAGGCACTCATTTCTTTCCCCATGGAGGCACAGTCTCCTTATCCGTCTTGTTCAAACTTCTTAGCTACCCCACATTAAAGCTGCAGTTCAAAAATATGTGTAGCAATACAATCTGCACACTGACACGTGATTAGCTAACCTGCAGATCGATCCGTTCTCCTGTAATCGATCGCTGAAGATTCGTCTCGGGGGTTCTTTATATCACTGTTAGGGCAGCAGAAGATTACCCAAGATGCAAAGTTCTGTGTGGAAGATCATGTGACCAGGCAGGAACTAGATACAATCGGTTCACTGCTAGAGAGAGGGCAAAAGGAGTGTGCCAGAGCCTGTCTCAAAAGAGGAAGGGGATGTGACTTTGTAAATGGTTGCTATAGAAACAAAAATGTTTGTTACAATAGAATACATTTAAAAAATCTTCAAAAATTGTTGTAGCATTTTTTTTTTAAAGCATTTTCTCATAGTACAGAACTGATTTTTTTTTTTTTAAACACACGTAGGATATTGCTTGAACTGCAGTTTTAATACCATGAATAAATAAATGTACCATGTATTATTTGTCATCTTAACTCTGTGCCCAGGACATCCTTGAAAACAAGAGGTAACTCTCAATGTGTTACTTCCTGGTAACACCTTTTTTATAAATAAATAATTGACTGAAAAGTCCAAATATTTTCCCAATGTGCCGTTGGCAAATAACAAACCTAAAGCAGAAAGGGCGTCGCTCGTAGTTCCGCCCTTCTGCGTTCACGATAAGTCATACAGCCGATAGATTGTGACAAACGCGGTGTATCCCTTGCGGTCCCTATAAGGCGTATATTCTTTGGATTTTGTGGTTAGTAAACCGTGTTGATGAGACCGATATTCTGCCGTCAAAGGAAAAATCTTTGAGTGCATTGTACTTCTGTCGGCTGTTTGGAAGATGGGAACCAATCACAGAGGAATCTGAGACTTACCCCAGACCATTTTCATTGAATCTGTCAAGCAATTAGTTGACATTAATGCTACATGCAATATGACAAACTCTTTGATAAAGCGCCAGGATCTGCGTGAAACGCGTCAGAGAATATTTACCTTCATTTGCTTTGTGTGATTAAATATACTTTAATCGTATGGATTTGCCCCCGGCCCTCATGACAATCAGTGCAGCGCTCCTCCGTTTCTCTCTTATTTGCTGCTTGGAGGACAAATGATGTAGTTAAATACTCATCTATCTTTTCATAAGTAAGGGTCATTTGGTCAAATTCTTTGGCCAAAGTATTTTTAAGCCTGTAACCACGCCAAGGTTTGCCCTTCATACAAGTCCTAACACAATCTGTAAACGCTCTCGTAACCTCTCTAATGGAGGGAGAAATGTCTTAATAGACAGGTCACTCACAGGCGGATAACAAGGCCTGCTATTTTAAAGGTGGGGTGAGTGAGCTTAAAAACTTGGCATGGTTCCAGTCTTAATACTTTGGCCAAAGAATTTGACTTAAATGACCCTTACTTATGAGAAGAGCGACAGATATGTGTGCGTGTGTGCGCATGCGCGCGTGTGCTTTTCCTCGTTATTGTAAATATGTTCAGCCATATGAAAATATATTGATTGGATGAGGATTTCCAGAGTGATACTCAGAAGACTCTGACCCTACAAGGTCACTGAAAAATCCAAATGGAGCATTTGCTTCAAACTGGCTTTATTTACCATGGCGAACGGGTAATTTTTTTCCCATAGAAAGCGGTCCGTAACATGCGAGCCCGGCCTCTTCTGTGCTAGCTGCAGTATGCAAATCATTTTGAGATCTGAATGAAATGTATAATGATGCTAATGGCCGGTCTACTGAGACAAAAATATCTGAATCCGCGTAGTATAGTATGCTCCCCCCCAGTCCTCCCGTGCTCCCCCCCAGTCCTCCCGTGCCCCCCCCCAGTCCTCCCGTGCCCCCCTCCCCCAGTCCTCCCGTGCTCCCCCTCCCCCCCAGTCCTCCCGTGCTCCCCCTCCCCCCCAGTCCTCCTGTGTACCCCCCAGTCCTACTATGCATTTAGTCATTTGAGGTTTTATATTTTCACATGGTTCACCTAACTCCCTATTCTGTCCAATTTGCATCAATCACTATTAACCAATATGAGATGATCAATCCTCGGTAGTAAGTGAACAATCTCTTCCATATTATAATGATTGAGGTCTGCAATCCGCACCAGAAGTATATTTTACCGTCTTCTTTTTTGCAGTCAGGATAAAGGTTTTCGATCGTACCGCACTCCTTATAGACCATTGTAGTGTGTGTCCCTTTTCTTTGTAAGACTGCTGCCTGCGTTGCACGCGCATCTGCGAGGCAAGCGGCGCGTGCAGCCGAGTCCCCCGGTCTGCAGGGGGGAGGGACAGGGGCGCGGCCGTGACATCACCCGGCAGGTTCACCCTCATTGACTGATCCGCGGGGGCGTGGCCTAAAGCTCCGTCGCCCGTGGCCACCTCAATTTTCAGGTATCCCTCAAAAACTTGGCTCGCAGCGGGCCCGGCCCCATTGAGGGGCGGCTCTTGTCCCTGCAGCGTCCGCCACAGCGGGCGCTGCAGTAGCCAGCGGGGACCTGGCCTAATGCGCAGGCAGTTGAGTGGCTGGGATGCCACTTCTGTCACGTCGTTAAACTTGAAGCTGGATATCTTCTTGCTGCACTGTTCTAATAAACGCACAACGTTTTGGGGATCCCCCTTCCTCAGGAGAATATGTTTCTAAGTATGTAAGTATTGCACCTGAGGAAGGGGGATCCCGAAACGTTGTTTGTTTGCAACCTGCAAATAACACAATTTATCATGCTATAATGTGTGGTGTAAGACTTTATTAGAACAGTGCGGCAAGAAGATATCCAGCTTCAGGTCTTCTATTCGCCCCAAGCTGCAGAGGGGCAGCAGTTGGCAGCAGTAGGCGCCTGAATATTACGTCACAGGGCAATTGTGGCCAACTCAAGGGCCACCAGCTGGTCAGGTTTTCAAGATATCCCTGCTTCAGCACAGGTGGCTCAATTGTCTGCTTCAGCACAGGTGGTTCAATTAGTCTCAGCTTCCGCACAGGTGGCTCAATTAGTCTCAGCTTCAGCACAAGTGGCTCTTTAAAGCAGCAATTCCAATTACTAACTTGCTAACCTCCCTTGTTTCTGCGGTCATTGAAATGCTGCCCGGAGGCGTTCCCAGCGTTACTTCCTGGTTAAAGGGGGATTAAATGGCGATCTAATAGAAAGCTGCAACTGATGATATTGCGGCTTCCTATTAGGCCGAGATGTGGCAGCTATTACTGTTTCCTCTGGTGGGAGATTTAAACCCAGTAACTTCACCAGTAAAAATCTTGGGAGCCTCCTGTTCTAATGTAAAAAAGGGTGGGGAGAATACATGCTGTACAGATTGCATTTTGTAAACTTGGAACATTAATAATAATAGCATGACATTTTGCTGGCACAGGTCCCTGCCCCGTGGAGCTTACAATCTATTTTTTGGTGCCTGAGGCACAGGGAGATAAAGTGACTTGCCCAAGGTGTCTTTAGTCACTGAGCCGCTCCTTCTCCCTCATTACAGCTGAAAGACACAGAATCCAATAAACCTATTAACATTGTAATAAGGTAGACCTATATCTTGTGTGTGTCAAATCCTGGCTTTCTGAGCTCGGGGTTGAAATCCAATAAAAATGCTATATTTGCTTTGGGGGGGAGCTTACACCAGAAGTGGGAGGTTGGGGGCAGTTGGTATAATGCTGATACCTTGTCACCGGGATTTGTTTCTCCGATCACACAGCTGAATGATTTGGAAAAGAAACATACTATGCTGGAAATGAATGCGCGCAGTTTGCAGCAAAAACTGGAGACTGAGCGGGAGCTGAAGCAGCGGCTTTTGGAGGAGGTAAACGAGAGATCAACATGAAATCAATCTCAATATGTGGCGTCCTGCAACGCTGGGTTCTGTCGCTGTGAAAGTCTCTCCGTGGGAGGAAAGGAACCCACATGTTTCATTGGAAACCAATTGTTCTGTAACCGTGGATGTGTATTTGTGGTCTTATGACTGAGCACGGCTTACTGCATTGCAATGTACAGGAGCTATTTCCACACCTTTGTGTTAATTGACAATTAAGAGTTTTCAGTTGATTAAAATAGCCTTTTTTGTTGTTGTGGGGAGCAGCAGGCTAAACTACAACAGCAGATGGACCTGCAGAAGAATCACATCTTCCGTTTAACGCAAGGACTTCAGGAGGCTCTGGATCGGGCAGATTTGCTGAAAACGGAAAGAAGTGATTTGGAGTATCAACTGGAAAATATACAGGTACATGTACGCTGCATCAATGGCACGGACTTATTCTGCGTCTCGCCCCGTGCGTCTCGTGCTACACTAATTGTGCGTCTGCATCTCGTGCTTACACTAAGTGTGCGTCTCGTCCCGTACTACTAAGCGTGCGTCTGCATCCCGTGCTTACACTAAGTGTGCGTCTGCGTCCCGTGCTTACACTAAGCGTGCGTCTGCGTCCCGTGCTTACACTAAGCGTGCGTCTGCATCCTGTGCTTACACTAATCGTGCGTCTCGTCCCGTGCTTACACTAAGCGTGCGTCTCGTCCCGTGCTTACACTAAGCGTGCGTCGGTGTCCCGTGCTTACACTAAGCGTGCGTCTGCATCCCGTGCTTACACTAAGTGTGCGTCTGCGTCCCGTGCTTACACTAAGCGTGCGTCTGCGTCCCGTGCTTACACTAAGCGTGTCGGCGTCCCGTGCTTACACTAAGCGTGCGTCTCGTCCCGTGCTTACACTAAGCGTGCGTCTCGTCCCGTGCTTACACTAAGCGTGCGTCTCGTCCCGTGCTTACACTAAGCGTGCGTCTCGTCCCGTGCTTGCACTAAGCGTGCGTCTGCGTCCCGTGCTTACACTAAGCGTGCGTCTCGTCCCGTGCTTACACTAAGCGTGCGTCTCGTCCCGTGCTTACACTAAGCGTGCGTCTGCATCCCGTGCTTACACTAATCGTGCGTCTCGTCCCGTGCTTACACTAAGCGTGCGTCTCGTCCCGTGCTTACACTAAGCGTGCGTCTCGTCCCGTGCTACTAAGCGTGCGTCTCGTCCCGTGCTTACACTAAGCGTGCGTCTCGTCCCGTGCTTACACTAAGCGCGCGTCTGCATCCCGTGCTTACACTAAGCGTGCGTCTCGTCCCGTGCTTACACTAAGCGTGCGTCGGCGTCCCGTGCTTACACTAAGCGTGCGTCCGTGTCCCGTGCTTACACTAATCGTGCGTCTCGTCCCGTGCTTACACTAAGCGTGCGTCTCGTCCCGTGCTTACACTAAGCGTGCGTCTCGTCCCGTGCTTACACTAAGCGTGTGTCGGCGTCCCGTGCTTACACTAAGCGTGCGTCTCGTCCCGTGCTTACACTAAGCGTGCGTCTCGTCCCGTGCTTACACTAAGCGTGCGTCTGCATCCCGTGCTTACACTAAGCGTGTGTCGGCGTCCCGTGCTTACACTAAGCGTGCGTCTCGTCCCGTGCTTACACTAAGCGTGCGTCGGCGTCCCGTGCTTACACTAAGCGTGCGTCTGCGTCCCGTGCTTACACTAAGTGTGCGTCTGCATCCCGTGCTTACACTAAGCGTGTGTCGGCGTCCCGTGCTTACACTAAGCGTGCGTCTGCGTCCCGTGCTTACACTAAGCGTGTGTCGGCGTCCCGTGCTTACACTAAGCGTGCGTCTCGTCCCGTGCTTACACTAAGCGTGCGTCGGCGTCCCGTGCTTACACTAAGCGTGCGTCTGCGTCCCGTGCTTACACTAAGTGTGCGTCCCGTGCTTACACTAAGCGTGCGTCTCGTCCCGTGCTTACACTAAGCGTGCGTCTCGTCCCGTGCTTACACTAAGCGTGTGTCGGCGTCCCGTGCTGACACTAAGCGTGCGTCTCGTCCCGTGCTTACACTAAGCGTGCGTCTCGTCCCGTGCTTACACTAAGCGTGCGTCGGCGTCCCGTGCTTACACTAAGCGTGCGTCTGCATCCCGTGCTTACACTAAGCGTGTGTCGGCGTCCCGTGCTTACACTAAGCGTGCGTCTCGTCCCGTGCTTACACTAAGCGTGCGTCGGCGTCCCGTGCTTACACTAAGCGTGCGTCTGAGTCCCGTGCTTACACTAAGTGTGCGTCCCGTGCTTACACTAAGCGTGCGTCTGCGTCCCGTGCTTACACTAAGCGTGCGTCTGAGTCCCGTGCTTACACTAAGCGTCTCGTCCCGTGCTTACACTAAGCGTGCGTCTGCGTCTTGTGCTTACACTAAGCGTGCGTCTCGTCCCGTGCTTACACTAAGCGTGTGTCGGCGTCCCGTGCTGACACTAAGCGTGCGTCTCGTCCCGTGCTTACACTAAGCGTGCGTCTCGTCCCGTGCTTACACTAAGCGTGCGTCGGCGTCCCGTGCTTACACTAAGCGTGCGTCTGCATCCCGTGCTTACACTAAGCGTGTGTCGGCGTCCCGTGCTTACACTAAGCGTGCGTCTCGTCCCGTGCTTACACTAAGCGTGCGTCGGCGTCCCGTGCTTACACTAAGCGTGCGTCTGAGTCCCGTGCTTACACTAAGTGTGCGTCCCGTGCTTACACTAAGCGTGCGTCTGCGTCCCGTGCTTACACTAAGCGTGCGTCTGAGTCCCGTGCTTACACTAAGTGTGCGTCCCGTGCTTACACTAAGCGTGCGTCTCGTCCCGTGCTTACACTAAGCGTGCGTCTCGTCCCGTGCTTACACTAAGCGTGCGTCTCGTCCCGTGCTTACACTAAGCGTGCGTCTGCATCCCGTGCTTACACTAAGCGTGCGTCTCGTCCCGTGCTTACACTAAGCGTGCGTCTGCGTCCCGTGCATACACTAAGCGTGCGTCTCGTCCCGTGCTTACACTATGCGTGCGTCTGCATCCCGTGCTTACACTAAGCGTGCGTCTCGTCCCGTGCTTACACTAAGCGTGCGTCTCGTCCCGTGCTTACACTAAGCGTGCGTCTCGTCCCGTGCTTACACTAAGCGTGCGTCTCGTCCCGTGCTTACACTAAGCGTGCGTCTCGTCCCGTGCTTACACTAAGCGTGCGTCTGCATCCCGTGCTTACACTAAGCGTGCGTCTCGTCCCGTGCTTACACTAAGCGTGCGTCTGCGTCCCGTGCATACACTAAGCGTGCGTCTCGTCCCGTGCTTACACTATGCGTGCGTCTGCATCCCGTGCTTACACTAAGCGTGCGTCTCGTCCCGTGCTTACACTAAGCGTGCGTCTCGTCCCGTGCTTACACTAAGCGTGCGTCGGTGTCCCGTGCTTACACTAAGCGTGCGTCTGCATCCCGTGCTTACACTAAGTGTGCGTCTGCGTCCCGTGCTTACACTAAGCGTGCGTCTGCGTCCCGTGCTTACACTAAGCGTGTGTCGGCGTCCTGTGCTTACACTAAGCGTGCGTCTCGTCCCGTGCTTACACTAAGCGTGCGTCTCGTCCCGTGCTTACACTAAGCGTGCGTCTCGTCCCGTGCTTGCACTAAGCGTGCGTCTGCGTCCCGTGCTTACACTAAGCGTGCGTCTCGTCCCGTGCTTACACTAAGCGTGCGTCGGCGTCCCGTGCTTACACTACGCGTGTGTCGGCGTCCCGTGCTTACACTAAGCGTGCGTCGGCGTCCCGTGCTTACACAAAGCGTGCGTCCGTGTCCCGTGCTTACACTAAGCGTGCGTCTCGTCCCGTGCTTACACTAAGCGTGCGTCAGCGTCCCGTGCTTACACTAAGCGTGCGTCTGCGTCCCGTGCTTACACTAAGCGTGCGTCAGCGTCCCGTGCTTACACTACGCGTGCGTCTCGTCCCGTGCTTACACTAAGCGTGCGTCGGCGTCCCGTGCTTACACTAAGCGTGCGCCTGCTGCAGGCAGTGACCTCTCTGCATTGTGTAGTGGTTACACAGATGTTACTATCCTGAATTAAAGAGAGATTTCTGTGTTTTAGGTTCTCTACTCTCATGAGAAGGTGAAGATGGAGGGGACCATTTCCCAACAAACCAAACTCATTGATTTCTTGCAATCAAAAATGGATCAACCATCAAAGAAGAAAAAGGTACGCAGTGTGCGAGCCGTAGGGCCGTCCTTCCTCTCCACGGTCTGCATCACACCAACGGGCGTGTTGTGAGGCGGTGTAAGCAAAAATATCTATATTCAATATAAGGAATTGGACAAAACAGGTTTTTCGGTTCTTGTGGGTCAAGATGTTGAGCGTTCGATACATTGACACCAGTGTTACCGTTTGGATCTCTGCCTTATTACAATTGTGCGTCTTTTTGTTTTTTGCTTTTCAAATGCCATGCAGAAATTTTATAATAATAGCATGTTCTTGTATAGCGCTGCTAGTTTTACGTAGCCCTTTACAGAGACATTTTGCAGGCACAGTACCTGCCCCGTGGAGCTTACAATCTATGATTTTGGTGCTGAGACACAGGGAGATAAAGTGACTTGCCCAAGGTCACAAGGAGCCGACACCGGGAATTGAACCAGGTTCCCCTCTCAGTGCCAGTCAGTGTCTGTACTCACTGAGTCGCGCCTCCCATTTTATGAAGATACCTTGCTCTAACGCAGGAGTGGCCAACTCTAGTTCTCAAGGGCCACCAACAGGTCAGGGTTTCAGGATATCCGTGCTTCAGCACAGATGGCTCAATCAGTCAAAGACTGAGCCACTGATTGAGCCACCTGTGCTAAATCAGATACTGATTGAGCCACCTGTGCTGAAGCAGGGATACCCTAAAACCTGACCAATTGGTGGCCCTTAAGGACTGGATTTTGCCGCCCCTGCTCTAATGTATATGTATGCTTTTATTTCTACCACCTTGAGCAATGTTTTGTAAAGGTCTGTACGTGCCTTTGAATCTGCCACAAATACTGAAAACCAATCCTTTTGAAAGTAAAGTTTCTCTCTGTGCGTACGCATTGGCAGGGCTTGTTCGGCAGGCGACGGGATGACCCTACTCAGCCCTTGCCGATCCCATTACAGTACAATGATCTGAAGGTCGCTCTAGACAAGGAGAAGGCCCGATCTGCAGAACTCGAAGACGTCCTTCAGAAGACTCGAATCGAGCTGCGCTCTGCTAGAGAGGAAGGTAGAACCGGCGTTTCTTCTGCGCGGTTGTGGAACTCGTTGTATTAGTACCTAGGAAAAGCCAGTGTGTTTGTTGTTTTTCTCTGCAGCCGCACACCTAAAGGTGACAGATCATCCTCTTCCATCTACACCTGGAACTGCCAGGCAACAAATCATCATGTCGGCTTTGGTCAGGTCACCTGAGCATCAGCCCAACCCCGTCAGCCTGCTCGCTCCTCCTTCTAACAGAAGGAAAGAATCCTCTGCTCCTGAGGGTGAGGAGTCTTTGTGTAACGTCACACTTGTCATGTCAGCATTATATCATGTCACGCCTCCTTTTGGTCCTGTATGTAGACGGTAGACATGTTATTGCTGAATATTTCTATACATCATGTGGGGGTGTTAATGGTTCTCGGGACACAGTGTGAGCGCGGATATTTTTCTCCCCTTTTCTCTTGTCTGTATATGCCTGTGGGGTTCTGTATTCTCAGGATATGCTATACATTGCGATAATGGAACTATCGTCGTGTATGCTCTTTCTCCACGTGGAGAGGGAAAGGTTTGCAAATCTAACTGCTTGTTTATGCTCTTAAAGCAAAAGTTTATTTAAAAAAAATCAATGGTCTTATTTTTCTGCAGACTTTGGTCGTCGGCTTAAAGAACGAATGCATCATAATATCCCTCATAGATTTAGCGCTGGTCTAACCATGAGAGCAGCAAAATGTTCTGTGTGTTTGGATACTGTGCACTTTGGACGCCAGGGAGCAAAATGTATAGGTAAGAAGCATCATGCAATCAGACACGTGGAACCCACGTGGTATTATTTAATTGCGGCGGTTTGTAGACATGTAGAAAGTGGCTGAGCGGAGTTGTTAATGTGTCTTTATTTTTCTATAAGAATGTCAGGTCATGTGCCACCCAAAGTGTTCCACCTGCCTCCCCGCCACGTGTGGCCTCCCCGCCGAGTACGCTACACATTTCACTGAAGCATTTTGTAGGGAGAAGATGAATTCCCCGGGAATGCCACTGAAGGACGCGAGTGGTTTAGTGCGGTTAGAAGGCTGGATGAAAATCCCAAGGTATAAAAATGCGTTTTAGACACAAGTCTATCAAAGTAAAATTGAACAGAATAACAGGCTCCATCAGCCGGGTACCTGGCCCCCTACCCAAGCCGCCTGTATGTGTGGGAATCTCCAGGAAATGAAGATTTTGCAGTATATTTAGCATGACTGCACCGTTTTCACTGCCAGCAAGAAACCGTGACCCACAATAATAAAAATGATTTGAACCTTGCAGCTTCCCCGGAAGCTTGGCTTGTTTTTTTTTTTTTTTTTTTGGATCAAACCACCACCGAGAAATGGCGTTTATGTGGGTGGTTGTTGTGGGTGGCAGCTGGACCTGGTACCACACCGTGGCAGATGTGGCTGGGCCGTGTGTGCCGGGGAATGTGCTGTATACATATTCTGTAATGTGTCCTAGATGTGTATGGTGCCAGTAAGTATCATTGTGCAGTATGCAGGGTGACATTTCTTCTTCTTCAGCGCACGAACTGCGCCGCTACAGTTGTTTATCTAGGCGTCGCATCCTCAGTTCTTTATCTCGTACCGTTTTGTAGGAATAATAAACGCGGACAGCAAGGCTGGGACAGGAAATACATAGTCCTGGAGGGATCTAAACTGTTAGTCTTTGACTCTGAGTTGAAAGAAGGTGCGTTCTTGATCATTTGTTTTATTTCTATCTTTTTCCTTTGCACAACCTAATATGAACACATCCGCCGCGAGACCCAGCATCGTATCCCCGCAACACCTAGTATCGTGCTCTCGCATGGGGTGCTCGGACAACGACGACGCTGCTACTTCCACGTCCGCTACGGAACGTGGTGCCTCTCCTAAGCACTCCGTTCCACCTGACTGGCCTCTTGGTGACATTGTGTAATATGGTGTGGGGGACTTGCTGTAGCAGCTGCAATACGCAGGGCTCCTCTGGTACATCAAAAGTATTTTACCATCTTTGCAAACCTATAATTGACAGTGTAACCCCAGTAATCTATACTCCAACTTACTGTTTAGGGTTTTCTTCTTTTTGCGTTGCTATCCTCCCTTTTCGTCCGTCTGTGCTTGTATTTAATGTATTGCTTTTTTGCTTTTTTTTTTTTTAAATATATTTGTACGTTTTCAATTATTGTCCTAAGGGGGGCAAAGACCTTTGGAGGAGTTTGAGCTTTGTATTCCTGATGGAGATGTAACAGTTCACGGAGCTGTGGGATCCACAGAGCTTGTAAATACGGCGAAATCAGGTGAGAAAAAGATCTAGGCATCAGTAGCCATCCCAAAGGATATGTCTGTGTCTCTGTAATCCGTTCCTCATCTTGGAAATAAACTCGGGCGTATCCTAGAGCTAAAGCACGGGGAACATGAACCCTATTTCTGCGTGTCTTGTAGATGTACCGTATGTCATGAAGGTGGAGTCTCATCCCCACACCACCTGCTGGCCGGGACGCACACTGTACCTGTTATCACCCAGCTTTCCTGATAAGCAGCGCTGGGTCGGCGCTGTAGAGTCTGTGGTTGCAGGCGGGAGAGTGTCCAAGGAAAAAGCCGAGGCTGATGCTGTGAGTATTAGAGAGAACGCCCAAAACACAGGGGGGGTTCATTGGGAAACAGTTTGAGCTGATACTACCCTCTAAACAGGGGTGCACAAACTTTTTTTTTTTGCTGTGCTCCCCCCCCCCCCCCTTACCTTAATGCGGCGTCAAATTACACCTCGGGTCATGTGACGTCACATGAACTGAGGCGTGAAGTTGCCGTGGAGACACATCCCGAAGCCGGCAGAATCTCGGTAAGTTGAGTTGCAGGTGCCTCGCGCGGTCCCACCGGCATTTCGTTTCAATGCCTTGGGGAAGAGCACAGGGCCTCTGCCACCGCCTGCGCCCCCCAGTTTGCGTACCCCTGCTGTTTTGTGCTTGTTACCAGCAACTTGACCATTTCAATCCTTTAAAAATGTTATTTTCGAGTGCAAATATTTATGGTCGCCACATATGAGTTTTAATATGGGCCGTTGAAATCCAGTATGAAAGTGTGACGTCATAATGAGCGCTGAATGATTTGCAAACGCGGCGAGCTGAACGGTATCTCCCGCGTGGCCGATATATTCTTAGGTTTTTACCATCTCTGCCCTCGGGCCGGCGGGGAAAGCCGCGCACTGAGTAACCCCTATAGGGCGGGGTCACGGTATTATGAGATGACCAGGCAGTGTCCTAACTTTATTATTGTAATAATTTAGTACGGTGACATCTATCGGGAAAGGGAAACTATTAAACTCAAGGAGAAATCTGTTACATTTTTATGACCGATTTCATTACAGTCATTTTACGTTCAGGCATTTCACGTCATGGCGCTAAAATACGGGACAATGAATGCGTCCCTTTCCGGAACAAGTCAATGAGACGTCTGCCAATCCTACAAATGTATTCAAAGACAAGCTAGTGGCAATTAGGCTGACACCCTCAATATGTATATTTGTATGTGCAGCCAGAATTGCCTTCCATATAAAGCAGGGGTGTTCTTTGTTTAATTACAGAAACTGCTTGGAAATTCGTTGTTAAAATTGGAAGGTGAAGACCGTCTAGATATAAACTGCACCATTCCTCTAACGGAGCAGGTAATTACAAGTAGGGCCCTAATTATTCCAATGAATGTACAAGATCCAGTCTGTTCTGATTGTGTTGTTTCTTTGTGTGCAGATTGTGTTAGTTGGTGCAGAAGAGGGACTGTATGCTTTGAATGTGCTGAAGAATTCTCTCACTCATATCCCTGGAGTGGGCGCAGTCTTTCAAGTTCATACCATTAAGGAGCTGGAGAAACTTCTCTTTATAGCGGGTAACACGTTCTATTTCCCACACACCGCTGCGCGTTGTGATAACGTGTTATAATGATGCTGTATACGCTGTCAATTCACATTAGCCAGAACGGGCAAAATGAAGCAACTGCTTCTGGTCAAATCTGCCCATTATGTGTCCTGATTGCTGCATTCCCTAATGTTGTGAAATTAAATACATAATAGTATTTTATACATATTTATTCTTATATAGCACTGATCGTGCACTGTACATATATTTTTTTTTTAGGCACAATGAGTCCCTGGTCCATAGAATTTACAATCTAATTTTTGGTGCCTGAGAACAGGAATAAAGTTACTTATCGAAGGTCACGTGGAGCTAGGTTCAAGGTCGTCATTGTTTTCAGAGCGAGTCCCTTGACTCGCCGAGCCACCTCCTTCAGCCAAGTATATACTGTAGGTCAGTGGTGCTCAATTTCAGTCCTGAAGACCTCCACAACAGGTCTTTGACTGAGCCTCCGATTGAACCACCTGTGCTGAATCCGGGACTGATTGAACCACCTGCGCTAAAGCAGGGATATCCTGAAAACCTGACCTGTTTGGGGGGGTGGGGGGGGTTGAGGACTGGCATTGAGCGCCCTTGATCTAACACATTTTCTTCCATCTACTATTGCAAGTCTTGAATATGTTCTCTCTCGTGTGTAAAGGTGAAGAGCGAGCTCTGTGTCTGATAGATATAAAGAAGGTGAAGCAGTGTCTGGCCCAAGCACATCTGCCAGCACAGCCTGAAATATCTCTGACTGTGTTTGAGGCTGTCAAAGGCTGTCACCTCTTTTCCGCAGGAAAGGTGAGTGAATTTGTTCGGAGAGCAGCTCTAGGTGATCAAGAAAATCTATAGAGGCTTGTGTGTGTGCTATAAAAGGGTCATTTGGATGAAACGTAACATGCAAGTTCTTCTGTATCCATTTGTGGGTACCATCCTAAATTTTGCTTCATCTCCCTGTTCACTGCAGCGAAATTGGAGCGAGGGTTTAATTGGATCTTTGTTTCGTATCCTCAGAGGTCAGACTTTGATAACCGGTAACCAAAGCTTCTGGGTGGTTTTGATTTGATCCGTTTCATTTTTCGTCTTCTATATTTCTTGCTCAATTCCCATGAAAAATGTGCACAATTGTAGGTCTGTTATGTAGATTAACACTTATGGGAGGTACACTTATACACAGATACACTTTGGGAGGTTCATGTTCATTAAACGAGAAATAGGAGTTTTCTTTGTTGCGCTTAAATGTGTACAAATGTTGTAATCTAATCTGCACACAGAATCCCAGCAAGCTCAAGAAACCCCAAAACATACGTGTGTGTGTGTGTGTTTGCTACTGGGCATGGCCAAATGTATACAACAAAAGACAGTGAAGCCTCAAGCTACATCCAATATCACAAAAATACACAGTGAAATACCTATATATTCTCTTGATAAAGGGTAATTTAGTTAAACCCTTTGGCTAAAGCATTATAAGCCTGCAAGCCACTTCAAGGCATGACCACATTTGCAGGTCCTAACACTACCACTGGTCTCACCTGTTTGGAGGTTAGTGGCCTCTCCCCCCCCCCCCCCCAGGGTTTAAGCTCACCCCTCCCCACTTTCCAAGTTAGCAGTTCTTTTTCATGCAGCTGGGTTTGGTCAGATCCAATGTGATCATTCTCCCTCCAAATATGGGGGTAAATGAGAATTTGAATCAGGTAGTGTTAGGACCTGCAAATTTGGTCATGCATTGATGTGGCTCGCAGGCTTATAATGCTTTGGCCAAAGGGTTTAATTAAATTACCCTTTTTCAAGAGAATATATAGGCAGAAACTGAACCAAAGCGTCTGTCCGTGTTCATTGCATCTGATAGAAAAAAGGAGTTACAATGCAGCATGGACACCCCCGGATATGACATTAACGGTTCAATCTGACGTTTTCAAATGTTTGTGGTATACTTGTGCTTGAGGAGTATATTCGTATTTGAATGAATCCTCACCGCATTGAATTCCATGCACGTTTTTCCTAGATTGAGAACGGGTTATGTATTTGTGCAGCCATGCTGAATAAAGTCGTGATCCTGCGGTACAATGAGAGCCTGAGCAAGTTCTGCATAAGGAAGGTGAGCATGGATTCCTTTGAATGAGTCCCACACTAACCCGGTGTGTTTTTACTGAACCCCCCCCCCCCCCCCCTTCCCGCGTAAAACCGGTCTCCCTTGTGTCCTCATAGGAGATTGAAACCTCTGAGCCATGCAGCTGCATCTATTTCACTGGCTATAGCATCATCCTCGGCACAAACAAGTTCTATGAGATTGAGATGAAACAGTACACCCTGGAGGGTAAGCAGTGCAAAGGCTTCCCAATCTTCCCTTCTTTATACACCAGAACACTCAATGTTGCTTTGGTTTGCCAACTGTCCCAGAATTCGCTTGTTTTTCACTGTCTCGTTGTTTAGTATCAGACCGTTATAACTAAACGATGGTCCTTTAGATCAGCAGTGCTCAACTCCAGTTCTCATGACCCCCAACTGGTCAGGTGTTAAAGATATCCCTGCTTCAGCGCAGGTGGTGCAGTCGAAGACTGAGCCACTGATTGAGCAACCTGTGCTGAAGCTGGGATATCTTTAACACCTGACCTGTTGGGGGAGGGGGGTGTTCTTGAGGACTGGAGTTGAGAACCCCTGCTATAGATCATTCAATATTGAGGCAAATATCTATGTTCCAATCCTCATTTATTCTAAAACTCTGACTCGGGCCCTCATTCTCTCCCGTCTCCATTACTGTAACCTCCTGCTGTCCGGCCTTCCTGCCTCTCACCTGTCTCCCCTGCAATCTATCCTAAACACTGCTGCCCGAATCACTCTACTCTTTCCTAAATCTGTCTCCGTGTCTCCCCTGCTGAAACCCCTCTCCTGGCTTCCTATCATCTCACACTCAATTCTCCTCCTAACTTTTACAGCTTTACACTCTTCTGTTCCTCCTTACATCTCAGCCCTAATTTCTCGCTATGCACCATCCCGACTCTTGCGTTCTGCTCAAGGATGTCTTCTCTCTACCCCCTTTTGTGTCTAAAGCCCTCTCCCATCTTAAGCCTTTCTCACTGACTGGCCCACACCTCTGGAATGCCCTTCCCCTCAGTACCCGACTAGCACCCCCTCTCTCCACCTTAAAACACACCTGCTTAACAAAGCATATGATTAGCTCCGTGGCTGATACTTTACACCTCATACATAAACCTTGGCCCCTTGCAGACGCACTTACCAGAACGCCCTCCTACTGTCTCTGTACGTTTTTCCTACCTACCAATTAGATTGTAAGCTCTTCGGGGCAGGGACTCCTCTTCCTAAATGTTACATTTATGTCTGAAGCACTTATTCCCATGATCTGTTATTTGTATTATTGTTATTTATATGATTGTTATGTGTATTACTGCTGTGAAGCGCTATGTACATTAGTGGCGCTATATAACTAAAGACATACATACATATTCTTCAGAGACAGAAAGCATATTGCAGGCAAACCGGTTCCGAGTGGAGATTGGGCAGCATGATAATATTTAATAGTTATGTTCTCTCTGTCTCAGCAAAACCTTTATACAGTACCCTTTTTCTTATGACAAGATATACGTAGCAGTTACTCCTTTTTCTCACGATAACCCAGATTATACATAGCAATTAATATTAAGACGGCAAGAAAACACATATTTCCTCCTTTACCAGTTATCTTTTCAACATTCATTGGTGTAACAATGTCTCCCTTTATTTTGTATCTCCCAAGCAATCTTTGTGAGATGTCTTCTCATACTATCAGTCTGTGCTGAAAAACCTCCCTTGTTTAATATTGATTAACTGCTCCTAGTATCGAAAAACCAATGTAATTATCCTACAAATATTCTTACTTTCTAAAGATGCTCTTGTCAGACTGATTTAACTATCTCAACACCTCTCACATTCCAGACTCATGAGCTCTGCTAGAGAATTTCATCAAAACTCACAAATCTAATTACCAAGTGTGATACAACACAGACAAAAGGGAAGCTAGTAAGACCAAAGGGAAGCTATTAAGACCAAAGGGAAGCTAGTAACACCAAAGGGAAGCTAGTAAGACCAAAGTGAGGCTAGTAAGACCAAAGTGAAGCTAGTAAGACCAAAGGGAGGCTGGTAAGACCAAAGTGAGGCTGGTAAGACCAAAGGGAAGCTAGTAAGACCAAAGGGAAGCTAGTAAGACCAAACGGAAACTAGTAAGACCAAAGGGAAGCTAGTAAGACCAAAGGGAAGCTAGTAACACCAAAGGGAAGCTAGTAACACCAAAGGGAAGCTAGTAACACCAAAGGGAAGCTACTAACACCAAAGGGAAGCTAGTAACACCAAAGGGAAGCTAGTAAGTCCAAAGGGAAGCTAGTAACACCAAAGGGAAGCTAGTAAGACCAAAGGGAAGCTAGTAAGACCAAATGGATTCCTGAATCACGAGACATTTCTACTGTGTTTAGAAAGTGAAGGAAAGCCAAGTTTTCACCCACAGAAACATCAATGAAATGAGTATCACAAGCCCGCTCTAGTATGTGCCTGCTGCCTGCATTCCCTTAGGCTACAGCCCCAGTGAGCGCGCGATCGATGGAGCGCTTGGCGGTGCTCGTGGCCTTCAGCCGAACGATCTGAGGACTTCAGATCTCTCGCGATAGCGTGGCTGGTTCGCCCTCAGACTGAAGCGCCGCCGCGACAAAAGTCTAAATTCTCGACTTTCCAAAATGTAGTCGCGCAACTCACGCTTGATCATGTGCGCGCACACCCTGACTGGGGCCGGCCCCATAGAGCCCCACATCTTGTTCGCGCCGCTCTCGCAGTGGGGGCGGGGCCTCAGTGCCGCAGCTCATTGAGGTGCCTTATTGCCTTCACTGGCAGAGCAGATAATGTTTCAGTCTGACCACAAGGTGCTGGTGCGAATTAAAGAATAAACATGAGCCCCCTGATATTAGAGAGAGGGGGGGGGGGGGGTGTGTGTGCGTGCGTGCGTGTATGTGAAACCTTCAACGAATTAAGATTTTATGGCTCCCCGCATTATTATTAAAAGTAGTAACAATGTGTTTGTAAGTCAGATAAATACTATTACATGTTAAATATACACAGATCTGACCTCTCAGGATGCCAGTTCCTATATACAGTAATAAATACTAGATTCTAAATGTTTTGTAACAAATTCTTGTACTTCTAATATACAATGGAACCAAATCACAAGATCTTTTCTCAGAATGAAGAGATGAGCAAATGATGTATTGAAGGTTTTGCTGTATAATTTTGACCACATACTTAATACATGTTTCATCTCTTTAGGTCCGTTGCTTTGTGTATGAAATAATTTTTCGATGCCTTATAATCCCAAGGTACTAATTGCATTATGATTCTCTTTAGAATTCCTGGATAAAAATGACCACACCTTGGCCTCTGCTGTTTTTGCTTCTTCCTCCAACAGTTTCCCTATCGCTATAATGCAGGTTAACAGCACAGGGCAGAGAGAGGAGTACCTACTTTGTTTCCATGGTAAGGAGCTGTATACAAAACTCTCACACATTAGAACATCTAGAACAGGAGTGGCCAACGCCAGTCCTCGAGAGCCACCAACAGGTCAGGTTTTCAGGATATCCCTGCTACAGCACAGGTGTGTCGGGCATAATGACTGAGCCACCTGTGCTGAAGCAGGGATATCCTGCAAACCTGAACTCTTGGTGGGCTTTGAAGACTGGAATTGACCCCCCCTGATCTAGACCATGGGAAGGATGTTGATCCAGCGAGAAATCTGATTGCCAATATTTAGAGTCGGGATGGAATTTATTTTCCCCCTTATGAGACAGCGTTATATAATGTCACTGGGGTTTGTGTTTGCCTTCCTCTGGATCTATATATAGTAAGTACAAATATAGGATAAAATATCTGTCGTCTAAATTCTGCATAGGTTGAACTTGATGGACGTATGTGTTTTTTCAACCTCTGCTATGTAACTGTGTAACTATGTAACAGATACACAATATGAGCATGATGTGGTGTGTGGGCTTTCAATATTGATGATTTTGTATTGGGATTTCCTTCTTGGCAGAGTTCGGTGTATTTGTTGATTCTTATGGAAGACGCAGTCGTACTGATGATTTGAAATGGAGCCGCCTGCCCCTGGCATTTGGTGGGTACTTTTTTTAAATAGAAAACAAATGACATAACAGGTAAAGCCAGCAGACATAAAGTGAGACCTGTGAGGTTAGGATAGTCAGGCACATGAAGCAAGACCGGTGAGGTTAGGAGAGCCATGCACACAGGAAGCGAGACCTGTGAGGTTAGAGCCAGGCACACAGGAAGCGAGACCTGTGAGGTTAGAGCCAGGCACACAGGAAGCGAGACCTGTGGGGTTAGGATAGCCATGCACACAGGAAGCGAGACCTGTGAGGTTAGAGCCAGGCACACAGGAAGCGAGACCTGTGGGGTTAGGAGAGCCATGCACACAGGAAGCGAGACCTGTGAGGTTAGAGCCAGGCACACAGGAAGCGAGACCTGTGGGGTTAGGATAGCCATGCACACAGGAAGCGAGACCTGTGAGGTTAGAGCCAGGCACACAGGAAGCGAGACCTGTGGGGTTAGGAGAGCCATGCACACAGGAAGCGAGACCTGTGGGGTTAGGAGAGCCATGCACACAGGAAGCGAGACCTGTGGGGTTAGGAGAGCCATGCACACAGGAAGCGAGACCTGTGGGGTTAGGAGAGCCATGCACACAGGAAGCGAGAGCTGTGAGGTTAGGAGAGCCATGCACACAGGAAGCGAGACCTGTGGGGTTAGGATAGCCATGCACACAGGAAGCGAGACCTGTGAGGTTAGAGCCAGGCACACAGGAAGCGAGACCTGTGGGGTTAGGAGAGCCATGCACACAGGAAGCGAGACCTGTGGGGTTAGGAGAGCCAGGCACACAGGAAGCGAGACCTGTGGGGTTAGGAGAGCCATGCACACAGGAAGCGAGATCTGTGAGGTTAGGAGAGCCATGCACACAGGAAGCGAGACCTGTGAGGTTAGGAGAGCCATGCACACTGGAAGCGAGACCTGTGAGGTTAGAGCCAGGCACACAGGAAGCGAGACCTGTGAGGTTAGAGCCAGGCACACAGGAAGCGAGACCTGTGGGGTTAGGAGAGCTATGCACACAGGAAGCGAGACCTGTGGGGTTAGGAGAGCCATGCACACAGGAAGCGAGACCTGTGGGGTTAGGATAGCCATGCACACAGGAAGCGAGACCTGTGGGGTTAGGATAGCCATGCACACAGGAAGCGAGACCTGTGGGGTTAGGATAGCCAGGCACACAGGAAGCGAGACCTGTGAGGTTAGAGCCAGGCACACAAGAAGCGAGACCTGTGAGGTTAGGAGAGCCATGCACACAGGAAGCGAGACCTGTGGGGTTAGGAGAGCCAGGCACACAGGAAGCGAGACCGGTGAGGTTAGGAGAGCCATGCACACAGGAAGCGAGACCTGTGGGGTTAGGAGAGCCATGCACACAGGAAGCGAGACCTGTGGGGTTAGGAGAGCCATGCACACAGGAAGCGAGACCTGTGGGGTTAGGAGAGCCATGCACACAGGAAGCGAGACCTGTGGGGTTAGGAGAGCCAGGCACACAGGAAGCGAGACCGGTGAGGTTAGGAGAGCCATGCACACAGGAAGCGAGACCTGTGGGGTTAGGAGAGCCATGCACACAGGAAGCGAGACCTGTGGGGTTAGGAGAGCCATGCACACAGGAAGCGAGACCTGTGGGGTTAGGAGAGCCAGGCACACAGGAAGCGAGACCGGTGAGGTTAGGAGAGCCATGCACACAGGAAGCGAGACCTGTGGGGTTAGGAGAGCCAGGCACACAGGAAGCGAGACCTGTGGGGTTAGGAGAGCCATGCACACAGGAAGCGAGACCTGTGGGGTTAGGAGAGCCATGCACACAGGAAGCGAGACCTGCGGGGTTAGGAGAGCCAGGCACACAGGAAGCGAGACCTGTGGGGTTAGGAGAGCCATGCACACAGGAAGCGAGACCTGTGAGGTTAGGATAGCCAGGCACACAGGAAGCGAGACCTGTGAGGTTAGGATAGCCATGCACACATGAAGCGAGACCTGTGAGGTTAGGAGAGCCATGCACACAGGAAGCGAGACCGGTGAGGTTAGGAGAGCCAGGCACACAGGAAGCGAGACCGGTGAGGTTAGGAGAGCCATGCACACAGGAAGCGAGACCGGTGAGGTTAGGAGAGCCAGGCACACAGGAAGCGAGACCGGTGAGGTTAGGAGAGCCAGGCACACAGGAAGCGAGACCTGTGGGGTTAGGAGAGCCATGCACACAGGAAGCGAGACCTGTGAGGTTAGGAGAGCCAGGCACACAGGAAGCGAGACCTGTGGGGTTAGGATAGCCAGGCACACAGGAAGCGAGACCGGTGAGGTTAGGAGAGCCATGCACACAGGAAGCGAGACCTGTGGGGTTAGGATAGCCAGGCACACAGGAAGCGAGACCTGTGGGGTTAGAATAGCCAGGCACACAGGAAGCGAGACCTGTGAGGTTAGGAGAGCCATGCACACAGGAAGAGAGACCTGTGAGGTTAGGAGAGACATGCATACATGAAGCGAGACCGGTGAGGTTAGGAGAGCCAGGCACACAGGAAGCGAGACCTGTGGGGTTAGGATAGCCAGGCACACAGGAAGCGAGACCGGTGAGGTTAGGAGAGCCATGCACACAGGAAGCGAGACCTGTGGGGTTAGGATAGCCAGGCACACAGGAAGCGAGACCTGTGGGGTTAGAATAGCCAGGCACACAGGAAGCGAGACCTGTGAGGTTAGGAGAGCCATGCACACAGGAAGAGAGACCTGTGAGGTTAGGAGAGACATGCATACATGAAGCGAGACCGGTGAGGTTAGGAGAGCCAGGCACACAGGAAGCGAGACCTGTGGGGTTAGGATAGCCAGGCACACAGGAAGCGAGACCGGTGAGGTTAGGAGAGCCATGCACACAGGAAGCGAGACCTGTGAGGTTAGGACAGCCATGCACACAGGAAGCGAGACCTGTGAGGTTAGGAGAGCCATGCCCACAGGAAGCGAGACCGGTGAGGTTAGGAGAGCCATGCACACAGGAAGTGAGACCTGTGAGGTTAGGAGAGCCATGCACACTGGAAGCGAGACCTGTGAGGTTAGGAGAGCCAGGCACACATGAAGCAAGACCGGTGAGGTTAGGAGAGCCATGCACACAGGAAGCGAGACCTGTGGAGTTAGGATAGCCAGGCACACATGAAGCGAGATCTGTGAGGTTAGGAGAGCCAGGCCACGTCTGAGATCAGATGCATTGTAAGGAACCCCGACCCTCTGTACACTATCAATTTTCAAATGAAATAAAAATTGCAGGGAACACTTTAGGGGTGCCAGGGGAATTCAAGTTTTCATAGGGACTCCTGTTGAAAAACACAGCTCTATGTATGTTAACTAGGCTCTTATTAGTAGTCAGGATATGTTTCAGCCTCCCTCTCACTGTGCTTCTTCTATCTGATTCAGCATACAGGGAGCCCTACTTGTTTGTGACCCATTTTAATTCCTTGGAAGTGATTGAGATTCAGGGCCGTGCTGCTCTGGGGTGAGTAATATTCTTTACAGTCAGCAGATTAGCTGTAATATGCAACGGTCATATGAATTAAACTTCTTTTCCTAGTGCTCCGGCTCGAGCCCATTTGGATATCCCAAACCCAAGGTACTTGGGACCAGCAATCTCATCTGGTGCCATTTATCTAGCATCAGTTTACCAGGACAAGTTAAGAGTCATCTGCTGCAAGGGTAATTTAGTCAAGGACACAGCGAGTGACCTTCATCGAGCTCCTTCCACAACACGCAGGTGAGGCTACATCATCAACCATATTTAGTTTTAAATATCTTGCCGATCGTGGGTTCTCCACTCCAGAACCTCTGTTCAAGTTATCAATTTAAAATCTTAATGATTGTTGTCCAACAGTAGCCCAAACAAGAGAGGACCGCCTTCCTATAGTGACCATGTAACAAAGCGAGTAGCGTCCAGCCCAGTGCCAGCTGAGGTTCAAGGCTTGGTGCGAGAACCGAGCACGCCGCATCGTTTCCGTGAAGGGCGGACAGAACTGCGCAGGGACAAATCTCCCGGGCGACCTCTGGAGAAGGAGAAGTCTCCAGGGAGGTTGCTAAGCACCCGCAGGGAGAGGTCACCTGGAAGAGTATTTGAAGAGAGCAGGGGGCGTTTGCCTGCAGGAGCGGGGAGGACACCTCTTTCACAAGTCAACAAGGTGCAATTCTTCTTTACACTTGCACAGTGGTTTTAATAAAAACTTTATTCCATGTAGCGCTTTTCTCCCAATGGGACACACAGCGCGTCACAATTACAGCGCAGCGCGCGGGACGCAGCACATAGGAATGTTACAGACACAGCCCCTGCCCAAGTGAGCTTACACTCTGTTCTTGGTGCCTGAGGCACAGGGAGATTGGAGAACGTCTATGTGATCCCACAATTCCCCAAAAATACGGATACTTTAGGGACATTACTGCCTAATTAGTACAATATTACCCGAAGCCAATATCCCCCAACATTGATCTAGATTGAGTGCGTTTCTTTTGCACATTTGAAGCCCGACGCGTTTCACAAGTTACAATGCTGTCTCTCTTTTTGTGTTTAGGTTTGGGACCAGTCTTCAGTATAAACTTTGAACCAGACAAGCGCCATATCTCCAGATAAAGGAAGAAATGAGGAGGAAATGTTACTGCCGTGTTAATACAGAACCTGATTTGAGAAGAAAGATGTTTTTTAAAATATATCCTGATCTTGGTAGCGGACTTCAGTACAAAGACTTTCCACCGTAACTGCCGCTGATTGTATAAACATGTCTCCGGAACAGAGCGAACGGGCTGGAATTTTGCATACGAGTTCATATTGCACTTTTGTTCATTTCCTTTAGATCATGAATCCTGTTTTTTCTTTCTTGTTTCCATAGTTAATTAAGAATTCTCTAATAATTTAGTGGTATTGATTTTTCTGTTTTGATTTCAACAATAGCTTAATTATGCTGCTGCAGGATATTTAACCAATGTAGGAACTTGGTTATGACTGCTAATTCGACATGTCTTTGTACAGTGAAAGGAATAGCAGCCTCAGTTCTGCATTATCAGATGCTATTTACAGTCTTGCTTTAATTCTTGCCTTATTAGATAAGACATGGCTATCTATACCTGTTTGAGGATTCAGTGCAGGAGCGGCCAACTCTAGTCCTCAAGGGCCACCAACAGGTCAGGTTTTCAGGATATCCCTGCTTTAGCACAAGCGGCTCAATCAGTTCTTGCTTCAGCACAGGTGCCTCAGTCTGACTGAGCCAATGATTTAACCACAGATGCTGATGCAGGGATATCCTGAAAACCTGACCTGTTGGTGGCCCTTGATGAATGGAGTTGGCTGCCCCTGGGTTAATGCAACAAGGTCTCTTTTCCGAATTTGACTCGTTGAAGCAAGATAGGTTGGCAGTTTGTCAAACGCCATAGTTGCTTTTTCCATTTTGAACACGTTGAATGTCACTCTCGTCTGCTTAACTTCCTAATGTTTCTGCTACCTCACTTGAAATCAAGATATTGCTTTACAGACCATCACATGAATAGGGGGTAATACGCCTAAAAGGTGCTAAAATCTTTTATAGATGAAATGAACAAGAGCTTATATTGGATTCTCATTTTTCAAATGATAATTGTGGGAATTTGTAATCCTCGTATTCTGCCGCGTTGTATCTACGTGGCGAGTTGCACTTTGAATATATATATATATATATATTTCTGTTGCGCCCTTAGGCCTAGATTTGCATGACGGAGATTGGACCCCAATTAGAGGCCTCGGACTATCTTAGATTTCAGTCAATGTTCCATCCCAAAGTGTGTGAGTGGGTTATGCTACAGTACACTTACATGCCCAGTCACAATGAAAAGGGTGTGAATGTCCGTTCTGTGTTCCTTTAAATGCTTCCTTAACTATGTGAGGATTGTACATATTTAACAGAAAGTTTATATTCATAAAATGTAATGTTTCTACTTTTTTAAGGTAAACTGTGCATTTTTTCAATCTTGCCCTTCTGCGTAATGAAGGGGAGTCTCAACACTGGTGAACAAGCAGCTCACTTTTCATAGGCAAAGACATATTAGTACTGAAAAGTACTTTTAAAGCCGCAGAACATGCAGCATTGCGTTTTAAATGTATTTATTTTTTTTAATTAGAGGGTTGAAGCAGGGGGTCTCCGGAGCTGAACTGTTAGCTTCCGCGCTAGGGACCCCCTGCTTTCAGAGATACTTACCTGCATAGCTGTGCCGGTATCTCTGAAGTGGAAATATCCCGGTAACACATACAGTTCCTTACCTGCATAGATACTGGCACCGTATCTCTGGAAGCAGGGGGTTCCTGGACCTGAAATTAACAGTTCAGCGCCGGAGACCCCCCTGCGTCAAACCTGTAATAAAAAAAAAATGTAACCGCAATGCAACCTGTTCCTCTGCTTTAAGATGTGAATTGCTTGATTTCTATTATGCTTTGCTGCTTTTTGCGGATATTGTAGAAAAAATAAATAAAGGCTCTTCAAAGATATGTAAAATGTTGCCCTGACAATGTCTCCTGTATTTGTAGTATTAATTCCTACGTTTTAAAGCCTCTGTTTACATAATGTTAATTACTTTGTGCAGTGGGTAAGAACTGTGTCAATGGGAATAGTGGCTCAACATGCAGAGGAAAATGCACAAATTGACCTAATGTGAACTTTGATACCCTGGGTCAAGAACCAGTGTGGAATATAAAGGCCACGGTGACAGTTCTAGAAACACAGAACTGTGCAGGAACGTTTGATATATATACTCCACATCCATCTATAAAATCCTGTCCCTATGCGATTGGGTGTCCCGGTGTGAGTGACAGGACAAACAGATATGTGCAGTCTCATCTTAAGTGTCACATAGGAAGTGTCTGCAGTTCACATTGAAGGTGAAGAATACAAGAACTGGACTCTGCACGTCACCATCAGCCCTGCGACTGAGAACCTAAATGCTGACAATTTTTTCACATCTAAAGACCATCTAAGCTGCTGTGTAACCTTCAGTAATACATTGCCTGGCGGCAGACACCAGAAGTTGTAATGGACTTCTGGGTCAGACCGCTAGGGCGGGCTTCACCTCTGCTGCCACCCTTCCCCTGTCACTCCCAGCCAGACCAGAATTGTCCCCCAACAGATGGGACAATTCATTGAAAAAAAGGGACAATCCCGTAGATGCAGGATGTTTGGCAACCCTACTGAAGACTAACTTTCTAAGCTGCTGTGTAAACTTAAGTGCTCCAATGCTCTCCCAGGCCTGATTTATACATCTTCTCTTTCACCTGCTCATACCCTCCAATACCTGGAACCTCTCCTCACATCTCATTATTCCCTCCCTATTGTTTTTTTCTGTTTGCTGTTGCCTTACTCCTTTGTAAGCTTTTCTATTCTCTCCAACGTCCCCACTCCTATCTACATCTCTCCCCTCCGCCTATGCTTGTGCCTATCCACAGCACCACTATATACAAACCTTTCCCAACAACACCCCTCAATAAAAGCATCCTCACAAATCCTCTTCCCATTACCTGCTCCTGGGGATATTTCTCCTACTCCTGAAAACACACACACACACACACACACACACACACACACACACACACACACACACACACACACACACACACACACACACACACACACACACACACACACACACACACACACACACACACACACACACCCTTCCCTGCTAATGGTGTTATCCCATGTAAGTTTAATACTGACCAACCTTAAAACTCACCTCTCAAAAGAAGCGTCCCAACAGCCTGCACGCATGGTTACTGTCCCACACCCAGTCACTCCTACCAACCATTGTGGCCAAGCACTGCCATCTACAGCACTTATTGTCTCTATCTGTAACTCTCCCATCATACCACTTAGACTGTAAGCTCTTCGGGGCAGGAATTTCCTTTCCTGTGGTCTGACTTTGCAGCGCTTATTGCATTATTTCCTGTACTATTTTGTCTTTGTAAAGCGCTGAGTATACCGTCATCACTACATGCACCTCTGTGATAGACTGAACAGCCTCAGTCACCCAGGAAACACAGAGACAGGATTTTAAAGCAGCAGTCCAAGCCGTCGGGTTTTTCCTTAAGTTTATTTTTTCCCCCTTTTAATGTGTGCATCAATACAATGATCGATCGGCGAAGATTCGGCTCAGGGGGATCACTAAATGGCTGTCAGTGCAGCAGAAGAGGACCAAAGATGCAAAGTTCTGTGGGGAAGATCATGTGACCAGGCAGTCACAAGATACAATTGGTGCACTGCTAGAGAGGGGGCAGGGCTCAAAAAGGGGTGTGCCATAAGAGGAAGGGGATATGACTTTGTAAATGGTTGCTATAGAAACAAAAATGCTTGTTACATTATAATACATTAAAAATGTCATTCGGACATACTTGGGACATATGGGCAAAAACCAAAACTAAATTCCTACTCTCGTCCCCTTGCTCCCAACTCACTCCAATATTTAACAACCGTAAATTCCCACCAGGGTGTGAAAGCCGACAATTCGACCTATTTAAAACAATGGGGATCAGAGCGATCGCGGACCTGCTGAGCGATGGACGGTTCCTGAGTCTCCAAGAATTGCGAACCAAATTAAAAATTAAAATTACCTCACCTGGATACATTTAAGTTTCTCCAAATTTGACACTTTCTACAAAAAATGTCCCCATCGTTGAAATTCCCCCCCTCACAAAATTTGAGAAACTGTTGTGAAGGAGTACATCAAAAAGGTCTAATAACACAAATATATGCCGGCATGGAGAATCCGGCGAACTCTATCGCTCACGACTATATGCTTAAAAGGGAAGCGGAATTGGACATAGTTATTGACAGAGGACTGGGAGGAAATATGGGACGCGGCTTCAGGAACTTCCACCTGTACCACGGTGAAGGAAAACATCTATAAAATAATGTATCATTGGTATCTTACCCCAGTGAGGTTAAAACAAATCTACCCTCTGGCCTCAGATCTATGCTGGAGAGGCTGTGGACATAGAGGGGACATGGCCCATATCTGGTGGTCATGTCCAGAAATTCAGAAATACTGGCTTACGGTACAAGATTTGATAAAAGAGGTCACAGGCCTCACAATTCCTATAGATCCACTGACCTTCCTACTGGGCAGACCGTTAGAGGACATCGATCGCCCAGTATGGAAATTAATCTCATTTATTCTAACAGCAGCAAGGTGTCCGGTCGCACACTCTTTGAAGAAGATAGCGCCCCCACTAAACAGCTAGTGAAAAAAAGAGTCAACGATGTTATGAGTATGGAAAAACTCACGGGCCTTCTTGAAACGCTCAACTGAAGGTTTCTATAAAATCTGGGAACCCTGGTTAACCCATTAATCCGAACCAAACCAGGATACAACCCCAGACGGATAAGAACAGTAGGGCCGTGAAGGATGGATGCCGGGACCCGACCGGACGAGGTGAAGGTGGAATGACTCCCGCTCTGTCCCCCCCCCCCCCCCCCCTCGTCTCTTTCTTTTTCCACACCCCAGGGACCAGATGTGGCCTTGGGGGATCTCTCTCTCTCCCCCCCCCCCCCCCCCCACCCCACATGAACAAGGAAAATACAACTGTATTAGGCCAATACCGATAATGTAAAACTAATGTATGTAAAGATAATTATGCCTAATAAAAACGTTTGAAAAAAAAAAAAGTAATTCGGAGTAGTTTAAAGAAAATGCTACAAGTATTTTCTCATAGTACAGAACTGATTTATTAAAAAAAAAAAACATAGGATATTTCTTGGGCTGCAGCTTTAATGGCAGAGGAGACCGTAAGGAGAGGAGGGAGAGGAGGGACTGTATGTGATATGCACAGCGAGGACCAGACAGTAAGGGAGGGAGGAGAGAGGATGCCAGGAGAGGAGGCCACGGGGATGAGGAAGAGGGAATGAAAAACAGTGCACATCGGGCAGGAGGGAGTGCAAAGAGAGGGGAGGAGGAGGACACGAGATAAATAGGAGGGAGTGTAGTGTACATAGAGAGGAGCAGACAGTGAGGCAGGGAGTGCAAAGGTGAGCAGGGCATGATGGAGGAGAGTGTAAGGTGGGGAAGAGGGGACAAGAGACAGCAAGGCGTTACAGGGAGGGGTGGAAACAAAGAGTTACCCCGGGTGCAGCTAGTAATATATCATTCTATACACCCACTAAGAGATGTAGGTAAAGTACACGGATAAGCTATACCAGCGGTGCTCAACTCTCTTTCCCAGCTTCAGCACCAGTGGCTCAGTGCTGAAGCTGGGATATCCTGAAAACCTGACCTGTTAGGGGGTTCTTGACTGGAGTTGAGCCCCCCTGAGCTATACCACACGTTGGCTCTAACACTAAAAATGAAACACAACATTCCCCATTCATTCTCACACACCGCCAACGTATTTATAGCTCATTTTGTAAAGATTTAATGCATTTATTTTGTATATATAAAATGATGGAAATGGGAAAGTAAATGGAAAGAATAGTTCTTTTTAAAGACGGTCATATCGGTTTATACAGCAGCGTGGTGACATACTTCTTCTTGTAGCGGTGGGTCGCACTTAGCACCATCACTCCATCCTACAAGAATGAAAACCACTTTAGTTCAGGAACACCACAAATTAACTCATTATGCAACAAGAACTTTAATTTTTTACCTTAATTGAAAGGGCGTAAAGATGATTGAGCATGACATGATTAGGCTCCGGTAGCAAGGCTGGATCGCACTGCAAAACAAGTCTCATCTTTAGCAAGACATTCTATTTAAAGCTGCAATTCAGTCAATATCCTGCATGTGTTTTATTTAATAAATCAGTTCTGTAGTAAGAAAAAATACTTTTAGCATTTTCTGTTTTTAAAAAAACAACTTTGAAAGACCAATTTTCTTGTATTGTATTTTAACAAGCATTTGCTAAGGCACTGCCCCTTCATGTCCTGTCACAAGCCCTGGCACACCCCTTTGTCAGCCCTGCCCTCCCTCTAGCACGTGTCAGTGCAGGAGTGCTCATGAATATTCATGAGCTTCCACTGACTGACATGCAGAATATAAACAGATCCCTTCACTAATGATGTCACCAAATTTCACCGATCAATACATGGAGAATGAATTGACCTGCAGCTATACAGTTCTTTAGGTAATTAGAGATTGCACACATGAAACTATTGAAGTAAAAAAATTAATTTAAAAAAAAAAAAAAGACTGAACTGCAGCTTTAAGGTTCTGTTCAATATTACCTCGCAAGCTAGTAAAGTGATTTACTGAGGTCTGTAGTTCACCTAATTAATGGTAGCTCGGACTGGAAGTTATTAAACCCACAAACAGAACAAAAGAAAATACTATACACAGTTGGGCATCTTTTTAGAAAGGAAAGTTGCTGATCCGGGGAGTAAATCTGATTGCCAATATTTGGAGGTAGGAAGGAATTTATTTTCCCCCTTTATGAGACAAATTATCTAATGCTGTCACTGGGGTTTTTTGTTTGCCTTCCTCTGGATCAATATACTGTAAGTACGGATATAGGATAACGTATCTTGTCATCTAAATTTAGCCTAGGTTGAACTTGATGGACGTAAGACTTTTTTCAACTGTATAACTGCGCAACAGCGTAACTGACACACACACACACACACACACACACGGAACAGCAGAGTGCGATCAAAATCCATTTAAGAAATGACCCAATGTACTGATTTAAATGTTTGTATGCGGACTGCTAAAACCTGCAGGAATCCAGGCTCATACATCAAATTAATTTCTATCCACATTAGTTTGCCTTTACTTACGGAAATGCCTGTGTCCTTATTGAGAATAACTTGAAGAAGATGTGGGGGGAGGATAGGGGGAGATTTAAAGCGCTCTTCTAGTTTACAAGTATATGGATCTTGGTGGTACGGTCCAGGCGGCGAGCTTGATAACTCTAACAAACAAAAAAAAGAACCGGTTCCGTTAGGACATGGTCAGTTCTGCGGTAACGGTCATTATGCGATTACAAAGCTTAACGCTGCAATCCAAGCGCTTTCCTTTTTACTTTGGTTTTACGCAGGATTGAAGCAGGGGGTCCCCAAAGCCGATGCCCATTAATTTCAGCTCCGGGGCTTCCAGAGGACCTCCAAAAAAAAGGGGGTGCCGGTAGCCGCTCCGGCTGAGTTAGCCGGGGTTTAAGGTTCCGGCGTCACATGGGCCAATAGGAAGCTGAACCTGATGATGTCACGGCTTCCCATTGGCCGATAGGGTCCCGGGAGCATTGAAACGCCGCCATAATGTCATCCCTGCTAGTCAAGCATTGCGACGACCAGTACCTACTACAAAAAGGTAAGTATCTCTCAGGAAGCGGGGTCCCCGGAGCTGAAATTAGTGGGGTTCAGCTCTGGAGACCTCGTTACAACCCGGTGTAAAAAAAAAACACAAACAAAAAGTGCAGCTGGTTGCCGGAAGCTCTTTTCAATATAGTGCGTTGCGAAGCAGCGGGTACAAGAAGTGACGGGACGATGGTTTGCATGACAATATATTATAGGAATCCTATTACTTCCCTGTGTATTCTTGCCGAGAATTATTTTGCTTTGATGTTCTATATAAAAACACAATGTGTCTGGAATGGAACAAGAGAAACCTTCCCCGTGTGGCCTGACATCGCTTTACTTAGTCTCTCTCCAGTGTGAGGGGTAGCAAGGCAGACTCAGGATTGTGCGGGGGGGGGGGGGGGGACGAGGTGACTGTCAGGGGGGAAGACGAGGTGACCGTCGGGGGGGAGACGAGGTGACCGTCGGGGGGGGGGGGGGGGGAGGGGAAGACGAGGGGACCGTGGGAGGGGAGGGTAAGACGAGGGGACCGTCGGGGGGGGGGGAGGGGAAGACGAGGTGACCGTCGGGGGGGGAGGGGAAGACGAGGTGACCGTCGGGGGGGGGGGGGGGGAGACGAGGTGACCGTCGGGGGGGGGGGGGGAAGACGAGGTGACCGTCGGGGGGGGGGGGGAAGACGAGGTGACCGTCGGGGGGGGGGGAGGGAGATGCCCGTCGGGGGGGGGGGGGGAGGGGAAGACGAGGTGACCGTCGGGGGGGGGAGGGGAAGACGAGGGGACCGTCGGGGGGGGGGAGGGGAAGACGAGGTGACCGTCGGGGATGGAGGGGAAGACGAGTTGACCGTCGGGGAGGGGGGTGGAGGGGAAGACGAGGTGACCGTCGGGGGTGGAGGGGAAGACGAGGTGACCGTCGGGGGGGGAGGGGTAGGTGACCGTCGGGGGGGGGGAGGGGAAGACGAGGTGACCGTGGGGGGGGGAGGGGAAGACGAGGTGACCGTGGGGGGGGAGGGGAAGACGAGGTGACCATCGGGGGGGGAGGGGAAGACGAGGTGACCGTCAGGGGGGGGGGGGGGGGGGAGACGAGGAAGACGAGGTGACCGTCGGGGGGGGGGGAGGGGAGACGAGGTGACCGGAGTTGAGACTCCAAGGAAATGACTCTAATCCTAGTTTCTCAACTAAACAAGAACCTGCTTTGCAGTGTTTGGCCATTGGGTGGGTGGATTATACCTAGAAATGTTTTAAATCTCAATATATCGCTAGTTCAACAAATCTACCTACAGTAGAGGTGGGTAACGCCAATCCTCAACAGGTCAGGTTTTCAGGATATCCCTGCTTCAGTACAGGTGGCCCAATCAGAGGCTCAGTTGAAGACTGAGCCACGTGTGCTGAAGCAATATCTTGAAAACCTGACCTGTTGGTGGCCCTAAAGGTTTAGTCTAGTTTTACAATAGATTTACAAGTAGTACCTTCATGACACGCACGACTTCTTTAGGTGTAGTTTTTATGTGAACTTTTCAGACCTTGCTGACGTACAAGAGTAACACGAGTATTTGCTTGTCAGAGTGTGTATTTATTTTAAAGCCCCTGGCTAAATATACCCAAAGTGTTAGAACTCACACAGGAGTGAAACCGGTTTACCCGGCTTTTACATGGATATGGAGCAGGGGGTCTCTGAAACTGAACCGCGTTTATTTCATTTACGGGGACCCCGTTCCTCCCTAGATATACCAGGGAAGGAGCCGCCGCCACAGTCTCCACCACGGGGAAACAAAATGGAGGTTTAAATCTCCCGCGTCACGGGTTTTAAACCTCCATGAATCGGCGGTGGCTCCTTTTCCTGTACGTACCTCCGGAAGGGATTCACGGCGCTGGAATAAACGCGGTTCAGCTCTGGAGTCCATCTTGATGGCGCTGCCGTCGCACCGTGCCCTGCGCTCTTCCCCACAACAGTTAAACTGATCGTCGGGGGGGGGGAGAGCGCGGGGCTCCTGTAATGGTCTCTTACCTTCTCTCCGGCATCTCCTCATTGTCGCGGCGTCCCGTTGCCGTGACAACGTGACGTAATATGATGATGTGGCTACGATGAAGAGGAGATGCCGGAGCAGGTAAGAGGGCCCGTACTCGCCCCCAGCACAGAGCCCCGCTACATTTCAAGCCGGCTCTGCCCTGCTGTATATGTATGAAGCCGGGTTAAGCTGGGACTGCTGCAAACATGGATAATCATACCTGAAGGGTCTGAGCATTTCTGAGAATCCACCATTAACGCGTCAAACACTTCAAAGTCGGTTTTCTTCACTTGAATGACGTTGTTTACAGTTCCCAGCTGGCTGGTTACTACAGGCTGGACAAAGACAGACAGTCACTTCCTCCTCTACTGACACAGTCACTTCCTCCTCTACTGACACAGTCACTTCCTCCTCTACTGACACAGTCACTTCCTCCTCTACTGACACAGTCACTTCCTCCTCTACTGACACAGTCACTTCCTCCTCTACTGACACAGTCACTTCCTCCTCTACTGACACAGTCACTTCCTCCTCTACTGACACAGTCACTTCCTCCTCTACTGACACACTCACTTCCTCCTCTACTGACACACTCACTTCCTCCTCTACTGACACACTCACTTCCTCCTCTACTGACACAGTCACTTCCTCCTCTACTGACACAGTCACTTCCTCCTCTACTGACACAGTCACTTCCTCCTCTACTGACACAGTCACATCCTCCTCTACTGACACAGTCACATCCTCCTCTACTGACACAGTCACTTCCTCCTCTACTGACACAGTCACTTCCTCCTCTACTGACACAGTCACTTCCTCCTCTACTGACACAGTCACTTCCTCCTCTACTGACACAGTCACTTCATCCTCTACTGACACAGTCACTTCCTCCTCTACTGACACAGTCACTTCCTCCTCTACTGACACAGTCACTTCCTCCTCTACTGACACAGTCACTTCCTCCTCTACTGACACACTCACTTCCTCCTCTACTGACACAGTCACTTCCTCCTCTACTGACACAGTCACTTCCTCCTCTACTGACACAGTCACTTCCTCCTCTACTGACACAGTCACTTCCTCCTCTACTGACACAGTCACTTCCTCCTCTACTGACACAGTCACTTCATCCTCTACTGACACAGTCACTTCCTCCTCTACTGACACAGTCACTTCCTCCTCTACTGACACAGTCACTTCCTCCTCTACTGACACAGTCACTTCCTCCTCTACTGACACACTCACTTCCTCCTCTACTGACACACTCACTTCCTCCTCTACTGACACACTCACTTCCTCCTCTACTGACACAGTCACTTCCTCCTCTACTGACACAGTCACTTCCTCCTCTACTGACACAGTCACTTCCTCCTCTACTGACACAGTCACATCCTCCTCTACTGACACAGTCACATCCTCCTCTACTGACACAGTCACTTCCTCCTCTACTGACACAGTCACTTCCTCCTCTACTGACACAGTCACTTCCTCCTCTACTGACACAGTCACTTCATCCTCTACTGACACAGTCACTTCCTCCTCTACTGACACAGTCACTTCCTCCTCTACTGACACAGTCACTTCCTCCTCTACTGACACAGTCACTTCCTCCTCTACTGACACAGTCACTTCCTCCTCTACTGACACACTCACTTCCTCCTCTACTGACACAGTCACTTCCTCCTCTACTGACACAGTCACTTCCTCCTCTACTGACACAGTCACTTCCTCCTCTACAGACACAGCACGTGAAGTAACACTGGGATGTTGTCCCACTTAGGAGGGAAATGAGCTGATCTATGATTAATTCCCTTTTAAAGCAGCATTTCCCCTTGTTTTTCCCCTAGGTGGAAAGTAGGGGGTCTCTCTGGAACTGAACCGTATAAATTTCAGCTCCAGGGACCCCGTTCCCCGAGATACATACCCCTGGAGAGGCTGCAGGTAAGCTGGCCCCGCAATATGGCTGTTTAAAAAGGTCTCGTGGGCCAATAGGAAGCCGCAATGTCATCCCTGGCAGCTTCCTATTGGCCCATGTGACACAGGGCCTTTAAACAGGCTTGGCCTAGCGACAGCACCTTTAGAGGCAAGTATCTGAGAGCAAGGGGTCCTCAGAGCTGAAATTAACACGGTCCAGCTGCGGAGACCCCCTGCTTCCCAACTAGCCAATGCTGCTTTGATCATCATACACACATAAGACCTTTATATCATTTACAAAACATGTCATTGTCACATATAGGTGAGACGGGAGGAGTGGAAGAATATTGTTCATCTTGGGTTTCCCACCTCACTGATGTAAATATTCCAGGTATTCACTTCCCTTTGTCAGAACAATAAGCAGGGACACAGCAGGCAGCAAGACTGGGACTCAAAGCATCGATTCCCCTACAGAATTACTCCCTTCCCATGGTTTCCCAGTGAGGCGCTCCGTCTTCACTACGCTCCGATTCTAAATTCCCGAAACACGGGCACAGAACAGAGGAAAGGTGTATCTCCTCCCGACCAGTTCCTTGCTTTTGCAGCGATGCAATTATCCAAGCTGCCAATCGACCCATAAAAAGCCTGCTTCCCGGGGCACACAATATGGCTGCCGGCTTCAAGAGGAAGTGCTACGGCTTCCTCAGTAGTGGCTACACCAACCCAAGGAAGCGTCAGACATTAAACATTACAAAGGCCAAAGAGTGGGAGGGAGAAATGCAGCAAGTATCGAATACTACACACGTGATGGAAAAAGAAACCGCTCGCGGGCTTGTGCAGGAAATGCTGCTTTAACATGACTGCTACGCCCCTTTACACTGTGACGCGGCTGCTCGCAGCTCAGCTACGTTATAAAGCCCCAGGACAGCTGCCTTGCACACATCTCGGAGGTTTGCATGGAACAGCGCTGCTTATTTATCGCCGGTTCGGATTGTGGAATAAATAAGATTTGATGTTCTGTTTAAATAGCTTCACTTGTGACAGGAGAAATGTACTTTGGCTCAAAAACACCAATTTACCATCAATATTTAACTCTGTAGAGCAAGGGGTGGCCAACTCCAGTCCTCAAGGGCCACCAACAGGGCAGGTGTTCAGGATATCCCTGCTTCAGCACAGGTGGCTCAATCAATGCCTGCACCACCTGTGCTGAAGCAGGGATATACTGAACCCGACCCATTGCTGGCCCTTGAGGACTGGAGTTGCCCACCCCTGGTGTAAATGTTTCACAGCCCATGTGAGGCGGGTAACTTAACCCCTTTGGTGCCTTATGATGTACCCTGAATGTCACGAGAGCTGCACACCGGTGGCCCGACGACATACAGGCGACGTCATGCTACCAAATTATTATTTTTCCTCGGGTGACATGGCTTTTACACCTGAACCCCTCCCCTTCTGCTCCCGTAACCGGAGGCCTGCCCACGGCCACTTCATCGCAGGGGAACACACGGTCTCGTACTGAAGTACTGCCCGTCTGCCAGCAGTCAAAGGGTTAAAAGCGACAGGAAGCTGCAATATCATTGGCACAAAAGGCTTCCCATTGACCGACCGTGGCGGCCATCTTTGTTATACTTTCATTTTACCGGCACACCGTAAGATAAACCCGGCGTGGTTCAGCGCCCAAAAACCTGTAACCGGACTGACCGCGGCTGAAAGCGTTAGTCGTCCAACAGGAAGCTGCTGCTTTTCAGACGCATCGATGTTACCTCAGAAGGGTCGTGAGTCCAATGTCCATCTACATAAAACTTGTACTGGTGCTCCCCCTCCGGCAGGTCCAATATCGCAGCGAAGTTGTTGTGGCTGAAGCATGAGAATAAAAGGATACGTTTAAATGAACGGAATCACCCCAAAGCCGTCACTATGTATCTCACGCGTCTCTCGCTATTTAGCTGTACTCGGCAGATGGAGAATTCTAAAGTCGACCTAGACTTGCTAGGAAGCCTTCCCTCCCTTCGTCCAGCACAGCCGCCAGCTCGGACTCGACAAAATCCCACATTAACGTGCAAGAGTGACCAACTGCAGTCCTCAAGGGCCATCAACAGAACAGGTTTTCAGGATATCCCGGCTTCAGCACAAGTGGCTCAGTTTGATTGAGCCACTTGTGCTGAAGCAGAGATATCCGTAATACCTGGCCGGCTGGTAGCCCTTACAGACTAGAGATGGCCACTCCTGTGTTGGACACTACATTCATTCTTACCATGTTTAAAGTAAAGAGGCAATTCAAGCCCTGCACGGTTGTTTTTATACCCCATTAATTTCAGCCGCGGGACCCACTGCTTCCCGGGATACAGACCTCCGCAGTCGCGCCGCTACCCGGGATTCACATAATGACGGCGTTCAAATCTCCTGCGCCCCTGTGGGCCAATAGGAAGCAGGGACACCATCCCTGGCGGCTTCCTAATGTCCCGCGGGAGTGGAAGCGTTAAACTTTGCAGAGATACCGGCACCCCGTACGGAGGCACGTATCTCCGGAAGCAGGGGGTCCCCGGAGCTAAAAATAATAGGGTTCAGCTTCGGAGACCCCCCCCCTGCTTCAATCCTGTGTTAAAACAAACAAAAAAAAAATGTAAAAGCAACACCTTGATAGCCCCTTTAACATACACATTACCAATATAGGCTTAATATGTGACGGCCGCACTTAAACATACTTAATCAAAAGAAATGATCCAATCAGGACGACATTATGAATGTTAATGTGCAATGTCTAACTACTTCACACTGAAATACTTTTGTAAATCAAACGTTCAGAAAGTGATTGCAAAACACACAGGACCCCAATAAGCTCATATTGAACCCCCAAAATAACCACAACATATATATAAATGCGTATAAGTGTCAAAGAGGAGTGCTACTGAGCATGGCAATATATATTAATAACCAGAGACAGAACATGAAACACAGACAGACAGAGCTCAGTGCTACATCCAAAGACACTAATACACAGTACACAGAGACGTGGTCTGCCTTGGAGGGGCTCAAGGGCTTACAACACTTAGGCCAAAGAGTTAAACTAAAAGACCATTTTATTCAAACGATATCTATATCTATATCTATCTATATATCTATATCTATCTATATATCTATATCTATATCTATATCCTTATCTATATCTATATCTATACATCTCTATATCTCTAGCTATATCTATTTAGGCACTGTACTGTGTATTAGTGTCTTTGGATGTAGCACTGAGCTCTGTCTGTGGTTCAGAAAGTGATATTTCACAGTAGTGTTTATATACCAAATGTATGCTTTTTTGCGTTTTACCTCTTTATGAGGGGAATTTTCCCCCAGTTATTAAATGACCCAGATAAATAAATTTCTTTGCCGCCCCCTGTCCAGCGAAACACAGTCGGTCGTGCTAGCGTTGGCGGCGCCTTGTCATTCTCCTCCACGTCGTGTCGCCACGCCAAGAATTCCGCTTTCTCCATAGCCTGCAAAAAAAAAAACGCGTGAATGGGAAGAACTGGTCATTACATGAGGAAGCACCCCGCAAAAAGAGAACCCCCATATTCTACCATGTATTTTGGTGGGTGAAACGCATTGTAAAACAATGCTGCAGTAGCCACAGGATGTTCTACTTCAAAAGACCCCCCCAACGGGTCAGGTTTTAAGGATATCCCTGCTTCAGCACAGATGGCTCAGTAGCTTAGCTGTTTAGTGAACCCCTAATGCCGAATCTTCGCCGATCGATCACAGGAGAACGGATCGATCGGCAACTTCGCTAATTACTTATTGTGTGGATTGTATTGATGCACATATTAAATGAAGGGGGGGGGGGGGGAATGGCAGCTTGGACGGCTGCTTCAAGTCCCACACCTGGCCAGTGCTTTGAAAGCTTTGCTTTTAAATACAGAGGGGGTAACAAATATTTGGACTAATCAAAATTGCTCCTTCTTCTTAGGTAGCAGGCATGTTGTGCAATGAATGTTAGATCTGTACAGCAACAACTGTGTTATCTGCCATCTACAAACTGCACCAAACACTACAGAGAACCGACAAGTGCATGAAATAAAAACGAACAATGGGAGAGAGTCGTTTTACAACAGTGTTTCCTTGATGTGTGCGCTGGGCTGTACACACACACACACACACACACACACACACACAAAGCCCGGCTCTCTAGCCTTTGGGATGGGATGTGAATTACATTTGTTTAAGCCTATCATGCCAAGGCAGAGTACAGATTGTATGATTGTTTCAGTTACAAATAGCATACAAGGGTACAACACGATCATGTCATTGTTTCGGTTCCGAACATCTCATGACATTAATATGTTTGGCCGGGAGAAGAGGGATGGAAACTCAGGACATGGCTCTACCCTCACGCAACACAGGAGCGACCTTAGTACCCCCACACAAGGTCATACAAGGGGACAGAGGCACAGCAGGTCAATTAAATTCCAGGTTTGTAATCTAATGCAGAAGGTGGTGGGTTCAAAAAGTTGGACATTTACCTACCGATATTTTGGTTTCTTCAAATCCTACATGGCGGCCAAAAAACTGGGGGGAGAACACCTCCTCCAAACTGAGGTGGGACAAGAATTCTTGACACAGGTATAAAAGGAGGAAGTGTGGTCTCCCCTCTGGCCAGTTATTTCTGTATCAAATCTGGCAAATAAGCACAGACGTACAACATATAGAAAAACACATGGGTGGGAAGTATGCAGCCATAGAGGACCTTATAAACCGAAATATCGGTAGGTAAAATTTCCTTCAGCGTCCTCTATGGCAGACAAAAACCAGCTGGGATTTTCCAAGGCAATTATATTAAATTGGGAAGGAGAACCTGGAACCACTCACTGCCTGAAGCCCCTTCCTGCCTGAACATCTAACCGGCAATGCTTGGTGTGTATTGATAACAAGGCTGCTTCTCTGGAAATTTCCTGTGCAGAAGCTAGAGCTCTTTCTGCCCAGGATGCTGCCATGGCCCTAGGAGATGTTTCATTGCTGTGGGGGCCCAATGAGCCTCTGAGAAAGCCAATTGACCTTTCGTTGGACCTTCGGAGGATAAATAGCAGTGAGAACTTTCCTAAATATCCCCGATTATTGTAGATGGGACTTGATTGCCCCGACTACATCTAAAACGAATGCCATGTTCTCTCCTCGTCACGAACCGCATCCGGGCAGAACGAAGGAACCATGATATCCTGATTAAGATGGAATGTTGAGGATACCCAAAACCTGTTCTCATCACGGTCTTGCCTTGTGGAACTTGTAGATAGGAATCTCTATGCGATAATGCTTGTAACTCTCCGACTGTGCGAGCTGAAGCGATTGCAGGGAGAAAGACCACCTTGATAGACCATTTTTATGGAAAGACCCTGTAGTGGTACAAATGGTGGTGGGTGCAAGGTGATCCAGCAGGAGATTCAAATCCCATGCAGGGACCGGAGAGCAGATACAGGGTTTGATCTTGGAAGTTGCTTTAAATCAATCTCACTACCACAGGATCCAATAATATGTTTATTAAGTAAGGCCCCTCATGCTGGTACCTGTAACTTTAAGGACGTTTGTTTCCATCCCTTATCAAAACCATCCTGAAGGAAACATGCAATTTGTGGAATTGATGATGGAGTAGCTTCTATGGCCTTCTTATGACACTGCATCAAAAAAGTTTCAAGTTCTCCATACTCTGCTAAACTTTTGAAGTAACTCTTCCTGGATTGCCGCAATGTAGCCATTACTCGGTCACACAATCCTAGTCTTCAACCACTCCCCTTCAACCTCCCTGCTGTTAATTGCAGGAACCCTCTGTTGGGAGAGCATACGGGGCCTGGCGTCAACATCGTTGATGAACGTGACATACTCGATGGAGCCTGTATTTTGTTTCATTAGTGCCACAAAGCATGGTCTTTCTTTCTGCAGATGTCCCTGCTTGCCCCACCATACGGCCCGTGAGCGCCCGCACCTGTGCGAACGCTTGTGCACGTGACGCACACTTTTTGTGTGCATGGTCCGTGCGGCTGTGAGCGACAGGCTTGGAAATGTACTTTGGGTGTCTCGCTGGGTAGCTGTCTGTGTGTGTGTGTGTCACTTGGAAGCTGTCTGTGTGTCACTGGGTAACTGTGTCACTTTGAAGTGGTCTGAGTGTCACTGGGGAGTGTGTGTGTGTGTGTGTGTGTGTGTAAGTGTGTGTGAGTTTGTAGATTATATATTTAAAAAAAAATTTAAAAAAAAGACATTCATTATTTATTAACATTGTGCAATTTTCTCATTAGATGGGTGGAAATACATGTCCCACCTTTCAATATACATCAAATAGTCCCCGGTCCCGTTCTTTCTTGACTTATTCAGAGACAATAGAAAACATCTTTTACAGCCTCGTCAGTTACATCATTCAGGCATATACCACTTAGTTATAGAGTGGAGAATATTTAGCTTGGTGGTGTTAAATGATTCTGAATTCTATAAATCCAAACACACACTTTATACATTTCCTTAACCAGCCTTAACATAGCAATCACCCGTTTTTCTCAGGGTCAGACAAAATGTTCTTAGTTAATCATCAACATTAGAACACTGTTTCTTCATTTAGCAATATTTACTTTGATTAACACAACCCTCTTGTTCTGTCACTAAGTAACTATTGAATTAACTATGTCCCTTATCTTTTAAGACTGATCTCTATTGTATTGTCTTTTACTAACCTTTGATTCCAAACTCATGGTTATATACTATTCAACTCAGACATTAAACATACCAAGTTTATTAAATCACAAAGCATTTCTACACCTGCCTGTCTTCTGGCTGATTTATCTCATCTTTGCAGAGGCAGCCTATAACTTTCCAATATAATTTCTAGCTTAATACTAAATTACTTATTTTAACTAGTTACATGATATATATATATATCTATATATATAGATATATATACACACAAAATATAGGAAACCCACTGATTTTTAAATTAGAAACATGTCTGAGCAACCTTTGCCTCGAGGTGCCTTCTTCGATTCTTTCATCGAAATTCGATATCCTCACAGTTCTGGATATATATGATGTAGCTGTTGCAGGCTTAATCGTTGCTCTTAACAGTATGTATTGCTTCTGAAGGATACCCTCCATATGCCTATCCATGGGCTCCTTGAGAAAGAAACCATCTAAGGAATTGTAATCTTGCAATTCTGGCTATGGCTGCATCCACCTTTGGTGGAACGTTCCAATTCCTACAGGTCCTCTTCATTGAAGAGATACATCTTCATAAATGCCCTCCTCATTGCAGTTCTCCCATCAAGGGATGACCACTCTGCTGTTATTGATGTCCTTGATCGATCTACAGACAGAAAAGAAAGGAACGATCCAGTTTCCTCCTTCCTTAGAAGAGGAACATTCTCATAGCTCAGAAAAACCTGCTATGTCTTGCCGCTCCACAACACTCATTATCCAAATCCACGGAAGTCTGAGATCTTGTTCTTTTCAGATTCTCATGTTCTTCCCTCTTTTCTAATGATTGGTGCAATGTGTACTTCATCCAATCTATGAAGCTATTCAGTTAAGACAATCCCTTTTCTTCATTCTGTTAATTATTTAGTCAATGCACAGCATTGTGAGATGACCGGAAGCTTGCCAGCACAGTACTTTGACTTGGAACCTGCCTTCTTAGGTTTGAGAGGCTGATAAGACTTCAATTTTCCTGCAGGCACTGGTAGGTTGACACCTTACTAATAGTGGCACACAGACTCTACTCACCGCTCCAAAAGGCAGCCAGCTGCAAACTGGGACTAAATATATAAAGCTCTACACGTCTACTGCTCTCCAGGACATCCTCCAAAATCACTGGTACATTCTGGTGCCACCAGGCAGAAAAGGTAATAATAAACCATGCACAGCACCTCCGCCAGCATGCTCAAGCAAAACAGAAGGGAAGACTCCGCTGCAAGCCTGGTTCTTACCACGTACGACCTCAGCATCACTACGGGACTTCTGTTCAGACTGAACTCGGGGGGAGAAGGGGGAGCGAGCTCTTACAGTATAGCAGTTAGAGCGGGGCCAGGTATTGGAGCAGGACCCCACTTCAGGACGGCATGCTCGCACGAATAGATTGTTTTTTTTACAGTTCCACTAAATAGGAACAAACACTCCCCCAACTAAGGTACAAGAAAAATAAAATGACCAGAGGGGAGACCACACCTCCTTTATACCCGTGTGAAGCATTCTTGTCCTAACCCAGCTTGGACAAGGCGTTACCCTAGCTGGTTCTGACTGCCATCAAGTTCACTGAAGAAAACAAAAATGAGATTGTGAATTTGCAGCGGGGCGCAATCCATCTTATTTCTAACTGCAAAGTTTAACTTCCACCGCCTGCTTTTTTGTCTGCAATCCCTGGTAATATGACTCCATGTATGTCTTCTTCCCTATGACAGACAGAACTCACATTTGTGTATTGTACTGCAGCAACACAAACAAAGGCAGGGGGGGGTATGAAGGCAGGAGGGGGATTGTATGAAGGCAGGAGTGGGGGGTATGAAGGCAGGAGGGGGGGTATGAAGGCAGGAGGGGGGGTATGAAGGCAGGAGGGGGGGTATGAAGGCAGGAAGGGGGGGTATGAAGGCAGATGGGGGGTATGAAGGCAGGAGGGGGGGGTATGAAGGCAGATGGGGGGGTATGAAGGCAGGAGGGGGGGTATGAAGGCCTGAGGGGGGGTATGAAGGCATGAGGGGGGGTATGAAGGCATGAGGGGGGGTATGAAGGCATGAGGGGGGTATGAAGGCAGGAGGGGGGGTATGAAGGCAGGAGGGGGGGGTATGAAGGCAGGAGGGGGGTTATGAAGGCAGGAGGGGGGGTATGAAGGCAGGAGGGGGGGTAAGAAGGCAGGAGGGGGGGGTAAGAAGGCAGGAGGGGGGGTAAGAAGGCAGGAGGGGGGGTAAGAAGGCAGGAGGGGGGGGTAAGAAGGCAGGAGGGGGGGGTAAGAAGTCAGGAGGGGGGGTATGAAGGCAGGAGGGGGAGTATGAAGGCAGGAGGGGGGGTATGAAGGCAGGAGGGGGGGTGTGAAGGCAGGAGGGGGGGTGTGAAGGCAGGAGGGGGGGTGTATGAAGGCAGGAGGGGGGGTGTATGAAGGCAGGAGGGGGGGTGTATGAAGGCAGGAGGGGGGGTGTATGAAGGCAGGAGGGGGGGTGTATGAAGGCAGGAGGGGGGGTGTATGAAGGCAGGAGGGGGGATATGAAGGGGAGAGGGGTAAGGGGGCCCCTCTGAGGCCCTGGTGTTACTCGGTCATATAAACCGTCTACCTTACTGTCCTCTGCCGGGAAGAGGTCCGCGTCCTCGGGGCTGTCCATCAGAATTTTGGCCCTGTCTTCCCCTTTGCCGCCGCTATCCCTCCGGGACCCCTTCTGAGGCCCGGGCCGCTCACTGCTCGTGTTGCCCATCTTCGGATCACCGCTGCTCCGAGCTCTGTACCGGTCGGGGGGGGGGACCTGTGTGCAGCACCGACTTGGTTGGTGGTTCCTGCTTCCGGCTAGTCTCCCTCTGACTTCCGGTGAGGCTGGAGGACAATGCGTTCCAAGCCTCGCGGTGAATCCCGTGCACGTCGAGGCATATACAGAAGCCGCTATGGTCCAAACAATAACCGAGAAGGCTCTGTAATAACTTGCGCGTGACGTCACGGAGTAAGACTGCTCCCATCATTATGAATCATTCTGACTAAGACACTTCCTTTCTGTAACGTAGAAAAACAGGGCTAACATCACCTAGACCAGGGGTGCTCAACTCATTCCTCAAGGACCACCAACAGGTCAGGTTTTCAGGATATCTCTGCTTCAGCACAAGTGGTTCAATCAGTGGGCTCGGTCAACAACTGCACCACCAGTGCTGAAGCAGGGATATCCTGAAAACCTGACCTGTTTGTGGCCCTTGAGGACAGGAGTTGGCCGCCCCTGCCCTAGACTCTTAAGTTCCTAGGAGCCGGGCCCTTATTACAGTTTGTATCGTTTGTATGCATCTGTTTGTGTAATGATCAAATCTTTGTACCTCCATTGTACCTCGCTGCAGAATATGTTGGCGGTCTACAAATAAACGATAATAATCTCTAATAAAGCGGTATTATGAGCTATTACTGCATTTATTTCCCCTGGGCCTCACCTTCATTTGAGCAAAGAAAAGATTCTTTAGGGAGATCCCCAAGAACCATTTAAAGCAGCCGTAAAAGCTGCCGTATTTTATTTTTCTCCCTTTAATATGTGCATCAATACAATCCACACAATAATAAGTAATTAGCTAAGTTGCCGATCGATCTGTTCTCCTTTGGTCGATCGGCGAAGATTCGGCTCGGGGGTTCACTCAATGACTGTCAGTGCAGCAGAAGAGGACCAAAGATGCAAAGCTCTGTGGGGAAGATCACGTGGCCAGGCAGTCATTAAATGCAATTGGTGCACTGCTAGAGAGAGGGCAGGGCTCAAAAAGGGGTGTGACAGAGCCTGTTACAGGAGAGGAAGGGGATGTGACTTTGTAATTGGTTGCTATACAAACAAAAAAAGTTACATTATAATAGATTAAAAATGTCATTTAGAGTTGTTTTAAAAAAATGCTACAAATATTTTCTCATAGTACAGAACTGATTTATTAAAAAAGGAAGGTTAGGGTTCCTTACAACACATCTGATTTCAGACGCGCTATTAGAGAGGGTCGGGGTTCCTTACAACACATCTGATTTCAGATGCGCTATTAGAGAGGGTCGGGGGTCCTTACAATGCATCTGATCTCAGACGCGCTATTAGAGAGGGCCGGGGTTGTATTGTATTGTATGTCTTTATTTATATAGCGCCATTAATGTACATAGCGCTTCACAGTAGTAATACATGTGGTAATCAAATAAATAACAGGGGTTCCTTACAATGCATCTGATCTCAGACACTATTAGAGAGGGTTGGAGTTCCTTACAATGCATCTGATCTCAAGCACATACTTGAAAACGAGGGGTAACGCTCAATGTAAAAACATTTTTATAAATAAAATATAGATGTGTGCAAGCATTTAATGAAAAGATTTTTTTAAAGCAAGTGAAAATTCAAAAAAATATATTTAGATGTCCTTTCTCTAGAGTTACATATCAGAATACAAGATACATTGCTGTCTTGCAAAGTGCAGCTGTTCCTAACCAAGTGGCAGGCACTAATCTGAGGCCAGGAGCTGAGCCAGCACTTTCACCTGACCATCTGTCCACGTTTATAACAAGCTGGAATAACCCAGCCTGTCTGAGAGTCTCAGAGAACCTTCGGACCACACAAATAATATCTATAAAAAGGACATTTAAAATACAGCTCCAATATTGGCAGCTGAGTGTAAATAACGGTCTGCTATGAATTTTTTAAACCAAAGATAAGCTTTTTCACATTTCTGTGCCTAGAAATTATATCAAATGCGGAATCGCAAGTCTACAGCACTCGCAAACATCTAATCTGGGTAATATGTACAAAAGAGTTTTTTTTTTTAAACCAGCTTTGGTCCTTTATGATCAATGCAATACTTTATTTGCGAATTGTGAATACATGTAACAGGGCAGGTCTCCTAACCCTATCTTTGTGAAAGGTAACAGAAAAAAGGGGTCTTTCTCACCCAAAGAACAATGTAAAACAGACTTAGGGTTGCGAAGTGCATTCTCCAAAAATACTGGACACAATGGTGAAAGGTGTGACGCGCTCGAGACACACACCTCTCTGCCCTCCATGCGGTTTCCTCCTCTCCTTGTCTCCGCCGCCAGGATCCTGACACCTCCTCCTGATTGGCTGCATTACCCAGCATGTAATTTACCCAGGATGTACTTTACAGTGTGGTACATCTTTTCATGTCGCTCTGTGTAACTTTGCTGCGCTATTTTATTAAAAGCAGCCGTTCTCCTTTCCAACGGATGGGACTTGAAATAAAATACTCCGCCTTTGTGTTCATAATGCAGGTAGCGAAACATATCCCAAAACAGCCCGAAAACAAATCTTGCCATTCCTGCTGCTGCTGTTCGGAGGATCTTTGAGGACTCAGACCTCACCGAGGAAAATATCCTCGAACGATTTTCCTGTTTCCGTGGCCAGATCTGTTAGTAATAAATTGGGACTCGTAAAGAAGGTTAAAACGTAAAGGAAATATTCTAAGGTTGCCGGTTCTGCGAGTGTAGTAGTGGGTTCTTACAATTCATTACGTAGGACAGGGGTGGTCAACTCCAGACTTCCAGGGCCACCAACAGGCCAGGTTTTCAGAATATGCCAGCTTCAGCACAGGTGGCTCAATCAGAGGCTCGGTCTTCGAGCAGGGACTGATAGATCGACCTGTGATGAAGCAGGGACTTATTGAGACACCTGTGCTGAAGCAGGGATATCCTGAAAACCTGGCCTGTTGGTGGCCCTTAAGGACTGGCATTGGACGCCCCTGACATAGGAACAAGTTGGTGTTTAGGATTCTTTTAAACTCTTAGGCGTTGTGCTATCAAAGCATACATTGTTTAAAGGACTCACGCCAATATATGTTAATAAGAGGGGCCGCGTGTTTAAAATGGAACAGGACGGGGGAGATTACTGTATGTTATTGTGATGTCAGCCACCCCAGTGTAAAGTTTGACTTGTTCTGCGTGGTAACGCAAAGACGCTCTCTGTGTAACCAGACTGAAGAATAAAACCTCCTTCTCTCTTGTTCACATACATTTATTTTCCTGAAGTACAAAGTTATGAAAATCTATAAATCCAACACATATATTTTTAGAAGACAATTATATTATAAACGAAGCATATTTACCAAAATAAAACAGTCAAATAAACACATGTACAAAAATAGTTTGAGAGGTTTTTTTTTTGATACGTTGATTGTCAGTTTCCAGAATCTTTCTTTATAAAGTTCTGACGAATTTGTTGTTCTCATTTGTTTTAAGTTTTATCTTCTTTTTTTTTTAAATTTATTGTTGAATTTTTTTTGATGCATAACACATTCAGCAGATGGAACAAAAACCCCGTAACTCACCGAGTGCCTCTGCGGGGTATTGCACTGTAAGGCACATTGTGAGATCAGTCACTTTATTTTATATGCAGATACAAAAACCCTGCACCGTATTGCACAGCCAATAAAAAACCCCACGTTGTGAGCACGTCTCGGACAGGTCTGCAAACCCGCCCTTCCCCAAGATCGCTTAGCATGCAGTGCTTCCAATGCAGCCAGGGATTCTGGGTAATGATATGCAAATGAGCACAGTGTCACCGTTGGTGTCTTATCCATTTTATATACTTAAATTTGAATAAGTGCCCGTGCCCAGAACAATTCTGCACAGTGCAATGAGATGCAGGCTAAACAGCAGCTTCCAGTAATACACATTTTTTAGGAAGGGCTTTTTTTCTGCCGTGATGTTTCCACGTCCAATTTGTACACGAATTGTGCCAATAATGGTGTGCAAGGAAAACGTTACAAATGGCTGTTCAATGAAACTACTGAGCGCATCCCTGGAGTGAGGTGAGATAACACATCTTACAGTGCAGCGGGTCTCAAGACCCCACCCAACAGGTCAGGATTTCAGGATATCCCTGCTTCAGCACAGGTGGCTCAATCAGTGTCACTGATTGAGCCACCTGTGCTTAAGCAGAGACTGAGCCACCTGTGCTGGCGCAGGGACTGATTGAGCCACCTGTGCTGAAGCTGGGATATCCTTAAAACCTGACCTGTTGGGGGATGGCAGTTGAGAACCCCCCGTATTACAGTGCCGGAAATATCTGACACCTTTTGTCACTGGGCTAAAAAGTGTCACTTTTGCTTTGCGGGAAGCTGGGGAAACACGTTTGTGTCAGGTTATACAGAACACCATCAAGCATATAATGAGCGCAAATATGCCAAATATTCCGGTGCGATTCATAAATGAACATTTGCTTTATTACATCACTTTAAAGTAATTGACATTGATGCCTTTGCCAAGGGGGCCGACCTTCCAGGCATCTCACCAATGGACCCCTAAGACAGCTATTTCTTGCTGAACAGAGACTCACATGTGATATGTTTGTATATACAGTATATAATCCGTGTGCATCCAGCATGTCCATTTAGTAACTGAAGAATTTGTGTTTGTTTGCAAAACACTCGCCTTCCTCCTCTGAGCGTCTGAAGAGCCTGATTTAGGTTCGCTGTAAATACTGTCTTCATACGCTGTTCCGCTGTTCAAATTGTTTCCTGAAATGAAAAATATGCAGATGCGATCGTTTCGTAACGTTACAACGTAACATCGGAAAACACTTTACAGTAACATTTCCTTGTAAAGGAGCAATCTAAGCATCTTTAAAAAAAAAATGGTTTCCCCCCCCTCCCCCCAGGATTGAAGCAGAGGGTCTCTGGAGCTGAACCCCATTAATTTCAGCTTCGGGGATCCCCTGCTTCCAGAGATACGGCCCTCCGTAGTGGGTGCCGGTAGCCGCTCCGGCTGAGCTAGCTGGGCTTTAAAGCTCCCGCATCACATGGGCCAATAGGAAGCCAAACCTGATGACGTCACGGCTTCCTATTGGCCAGCAGTGCGTGGGAGCTTCGAACAGTGATCATTACATCATCCGGCTAACGGCACCTACTACAGATGTAAGTATCAACAGAACCAGAGGGTGCCCGGAGATGAAATTAGCGGGGCTCAGTTTCGGAGACCCCCTGCTTCAATCCTGGGCAAAATGATTATTATTATTATTATTTTTAAAGAGCCATGGATTGCCGCCATTGCCGTATGGATTGTCACTATGCCTTATGGATTGTCACTATGCCGTATGGATTGTCGCTATGCCGTATGGATTGTCGCTATGCGATATGGATTGTCACTATGCCGTATGGATTGTCACTATGCCGTATGGATTGTCGCTATGTGATATGGATTGTCACTATGCCGTATGGATTGTCGCTATGTGATATGGATTGCCGCCATTGCCGTATGAATTGCCCCTATGCCGTATGGATTGTCACTATGCGATATGGATTGCCGCCATTGCCATATGGATTGCCCCTATGCCATATGGATTGCCCCTATGCCGTATGGATTGCCCCTATGCTGTATGGATTGCCCCTATGCGATATGGATTGCCGCTACGCCACATGGATTGCCCCTATGCCATATGGATTGCCCCTATGCCGTATGGATTGCCCCTATGCTGTATGGATTGCCCCTATGCTGTATGGATTGCCGCTATACCGTATGGATTGCCACTATATCATATGGATTGCCCCTATGCTGTATGGATTGCCGCTATACCATATGGATTGCCGCTATGCCGTATGGATTGCCGCTTTAGCCCGGGTTACTGGTCGCCTGGCAGTGAATGGGGTTAATGACAAAGATACGCATGTAGGGATCATTCAAAGATTGCTCTTCAGATGCAGCACAGTGTATATGTGTGTATATGTGTGTATGTGTGTGTATATGTGTGTATGTGTGTGTATGTATGTGTATATGTGTGTATGTGTGTGTATATGTACTGTATGTATGTGTGTGTATGTATGTATGTATGTGTGTGTATGTGTGTGTATGTGTGTGTATGTGTGTATGTGTGTATATGTATGTATGTGTGTGTGTATGTATGTGTATATGTGTGTATGTGTGTGTATATGTACTGTATGTATGTGTGTGTATGTATGTATGTATGTGTGTGTATGTGTGTGTATGTGTGTGTATGTGTGTGTTTTACATCTTTACTAAGGGACAATATTAGTCCCGTTTTGCAGCTGCTTTGTCCTACTTGGAAATAATAATAGATGTTGAAAGATGGTGGTTTTGTGCCTTGTTTTATTAAAGTATTATTGTCTCTTACATGTAATCTTTGAGTGTCAACATAACCCCAACATGCCGGTGCAAAGCCGGTGCAAAGCCGGTGCAAAAACTCAGCAGCAGATTTATCAATAGATTGATTGAAATGTGGTAAATCTGGTGTTATTTTCTGGGCAATTCTGACGTTTGTTTCATAGCCATGGGACCTTGAAATATAGCCCCCTAATGGCATAATGATTTAAATGCTGACGTTTCTTCAGTCGCAATAATGGAAACAAGGATTATTACCAGGCAACACTCGGAAATCTTGCAAAGCACAGGGAGAACTGCTCTTGGAGATAAAGCGTGAATGCAGCATGTGTAGAAAGCAAACAAGGCCTCACTTTTATCACTGAGGTTACTTAGCTCTAATATCCAGTGACAGCGTCAGTCCCACGGGAAGGCCTGGTCTCAGGGATCGGACCGTGGGGCAGTAACATGTGTGCCCTCCCTGCTCTGGAAGGGACATCGGAGCTAAGTAACCTCAGTGATAGAAGTAAGGCCTTGTTTGTTCATTCATGCTCCATGCCCAAATTAAACTCTCTCTGTGCTTTGCAGGATTTCCGTGGGAACTATAACTTTTGCTGGGGATTACTTGTATCGAAAGGTTAATGTAGGAGCCTCGCTTGGCCCGAGCACCTCATCAATATACCGTGACGCTATCATTTCTCCATATGGCGTGATCTTCATTTTTTTCTGGGTGTAATTCAGTCTGATTAATGAGCGGATTCCTGTTGATCAGGGGGTGCGCGCAAACTTTTAAAGTTGTGCCCGCCGACCCCTCCACCACCCCCCCCCCCCGCCCTCTTACCTGCTCTTCGGCATCTCCTCCTCTGCGACGTTGCGTTGTCATGGCAATGCACCATCATGGCGTCATGCAGGAGGAGAAGCCAGAGAGAAGGTAAGAGGTAGTTACAGAGGTTGCGCGCTCTCTCCCGGCAATCAGTTTAAATGTTGTGGGGAAGAGCGCGGGGCCTCTGCAAGCACGGCGCCCCCCTTAGAAAGTTTTGCGCCACCCCCCAGTTTGCGCACCCCTGCTGTAGATCACTCAGGTGGCACGTGGCAGGTCCAGGGCAGTTACAACTTCTCCATTTCCAAGAGCCACATCTATATTCACAATTTCTTTGTTAGTTTATCTAACTGTTGCTAAGAAAGTCACCCGACTCCTGGAAATATTGCAAGGCATTTAATCAATAAATCAATTTTAAAAAAAAAACACATAGTAAGAAATGACCCTATATTCCGTGATCTGACCCTTAACATCAGGGGTCTCAAACTCAGTCCCCAAGGGCCACCGACAGACCAGGTTTTATGGATATCCCTGCTTCAGCACAACTGATTGAGCCACCTGTGCTGAAGCAGGGATATCCATAACAGCTGGCCTGTTGGTGGCCCTTGAGGACTGAATTTGAGACCCGTGCTTTACATGAAGTGAACATCCCAGGTGGGATTTGCCTCTTTTTGGCAGGAGCTCAGCATGGGGAAACTGAACGTGTGTGCGCTTCTCCTGGGGTTACTTGTCTGATTGCATCTTCTGCGTCTGAAAGCGCAAACCACGGCACTCATAAACCATCTGACCTTTCAGTCACCAACCCTTTACTCTATGAAATATGAAGACAGGTACCGCGTCAGGCTTTAAATACAAAAACAATGGGTCCCAAACAATTAAGAAGAGCAGCGAGGTTGTCCAACCTTTTGCCATCAAGGCAACCAAGATAAATGGTTGGCATCAGAATGATAAACTCGGATAAACGGGTAGAGCTCGGATGTTCTTGTCTAAACTTAGTAACTCTCCCCATTGTGTCTTGCTCGCTCTGTATTTCCCCCAAAGGTGTACTCCTACTTAACACACATACAACGGAGTGTCACAACTATTTTTATTTATATGGCAACATAGAATTTGACCGCAGAAAACAACCACTTAGCCCCCCGAGTCTGCCCATTTCCTACCTGCTGTAGGACATCAGACCCTATTCGATCCTTTCGTATTTAGGTTTTAGCCTTATGTATATCCT
>NC_134495.1:9251402-9328902 GCF_040206685.1 Ascaphus truei | reverse complement strand
CACCGGATAAAGCCCAAGACCAAATACCATACACCGGATAAAGCCCAAGACGAAATACCCTACACCGGATAAAGCCCAATCTCTCCCAAGAAACAGCACCAATAGCACAACTCTCTCTAAACCTCGTTAGGGGTCATTCTGTCCAGTGCAGGTCACTGGGGCACCCAGAAAGTTCAAATATAAAATAAATAAAAGTCAACATTTTTTTTGTAACTTGTTGAAATGTTACAAGGACAACATCCTGAGTGGGGGCCATTAAATGCCCCACAAATAAAGGCGGAGGTGGACAATTGTTAATTATCCTGCCATGAAAACGGTCATTTGTTTCAAAACATAGTGGGGGAGAGGGAGGCAGCTTCCTGTACCCCTTAAACGGCACTCGTGTGTATGTGTTAAAACAGGTTCATGTGTTCGGAATGGCTAACATGTCAGGAAGGGCGGGGGTTCGGGGTTACCTTGAATTCTAGTTGCGATCAAAATTGCCGAAGGAGTTTGATTTATTGTAATGAGGAGGGTCGCCCTCCGCCTCGTGGAGAAATCTCCTTCTGGAAACTTCTCCTAATGAGTCTCCTGCAGGAGATACTTCAATGTACTACTTAGTGTAGGGGAAATAGGGTAATACAGGGTTAAAGATGCATCCACTGCACATTACCTAGATGTGAGTTGTGATTTAGGTTACTTTGCACTACCTCATTTCACGTTATTCTGGGAAGGGTCCTACACACAACTGGAATATTTGGTAATTTAACTGCACCAGCTGCTATTAGAAGTTCTATGCACAGATTCTACCAATTCCTAGTGTTCTAACTTCATTGCAGCATTGAACATTCTCTGCTGTGTTTTGTGCCTTTTAAAATGTGTTTATCAATGTATTACGGGTCTGTGCTTTTTTTTAAATTGCGGTATGGGTTCTGATAGATATGTTACAAGTATACGGTTCTAATAAATATATTTATTACGGTATGGGTTCTGATAGATATGTTACAAGTATACGGTTCTAATAAATATATTTATTACGGTATGGGTTCTGATAGATATGTTACAAGTATACGGTTCTAATAAATATATTTATTACGGTATGGGTTCTGATAGATATGTTACAAGTATACGGTTCTAATAAATATATTTGGTCCAGGAGACCTTTTGTTTGTTAGTGGCTAGGAAACCTTAATTTCTCATCCAAACGGAAACTAGTTGAAGAAAAGTCACTTATTCTGTAAATAATTCAATGCAAATGTTTTTATTTACACTAATCGTGCAATTATTTTAAAGTACTGTTTGTGTGGCTATGTCTGTGGATGGTTAGTTAAAAAAAACATACGAGTAGCTCCGTGGCTGATACTATACACCTCATACATAAACCTTGGCCCCCTGCAGACGCACTTACCAGAACTCCCTCCTACTGTCTCTGTACGTTCTTCCTACCTACCAATTAGATTGTAAGCTCTTCAGAGCAGGGACTCCTTTTTCTAAATGTAACTTTTATGTCTGAAGCACTTCTCCCCCTTATGTGTTATTTATATGATTGCCCCGTGTATTACTGCTGCGAAGCGCTATGTACATTAATGGCGCTGTATAAATAAAGACATACAATACATGCGGCTTAGTACTTACCATTATAGAGAAAACAAATGCGACGATGTTTATTGGGTACGCAGGGCAGAAACAGGCAAAAATGGTGAGAATGAGGAAATTGGGGGGACGGGGGGCGCTGGGAGCTTCATTGTCAATGTTAGTTTCTGGGCTTGCTTCTAACGCCCTTTTGATTTCGGAATTGGAAGGAGTTTGAGACATGGAAGACTCAGAGGACAGAAAGGGAGCTATCTGGAAATGTGGAGATGTCTTGTTCGAGCTGCAGGGGGGGGGGGGGGGGGGGCGGCTGTGAAATCCAAGTTGGGAGCTCAAGGAAGATGTGATCTCATGTCCGTTGCTGCCTGATCAGCAGTAGCCAGGGGAACAAGTGTAGGAACGGAGGGACACAGGCTGTGAACTGGCTTCGAAAATGGGTCCCTGGAGATGTAATATTCGCATTGAGAAGAAACCTCAACTGTCCCAAATACAAATATTAAAAAATACTAATAATTTACAGTTTTTTTGGGGGGGACACAGATAATTAAATAATAAATAAATAATAGGTATGTAGGCCTTGTTAGATGGGAGCTGTTATAAGGTTAGATGGAGTGAGGGCGGTAGATGGGGTAAGTGTGTCCCCTAAAGGACGGTGATGTCAACTCCTGCCAAACGGGTCAGGTTTTAGGGATAACCCTGCTTCAGCACAGGTGGCTCAATCAGTCCCTGCTTCAGCACAGGTGGCTCAATCAGAGGCTCAGTCTTCGACTGAAGCAGGGATATCCTTAAAACCTGGTCTGTGGGTGGCCGTGGAGAGCTGGAGTTGGCCGCCTTTACTGCTCTCATTGCCATGTAATGGATGGCGTAGTATTAGGGTGTTAACGTCCTGGCATATTACCTTAACTTAGGGGTGCGCAAACTTTTGCTCCTGCACCCCCCCTGCCTCTTGTCCCCCGGTGCTTGCGCCCCCCCTTCCCTTCGCTCAGTGCAGCATCAAATGACGAGCGGGGTCATGTGACGTCACGCCAAATGACGCCGCGTTGCCATGGAGGCGCTTCCAGATACTGGCTGAAGCGAGGTAAGTTGAGGTTCCAGAGATCCCCCCGGCATTTCATTTTAATGCCTTGGGGAAGAGCACGGGGGCCACTGCCACCGCCCGCGCACCCCCAGAAAAATCTCACGCTCCCCCCTTTGCGCACCCCTGCCTTAACTGGCCATAGAGCACGAACATTAAAGTGAAATTGCAATTAGATGTCAATATAATATAAAAATGTCATCAATGTCACATTACTAAGGCCGATTACAGCATGGGGAAGGCTGTTGGTTTAAGCGTTTGTCAGAGGACTCGGAGCACGGACGGGAAATATACTTTATTCAGAGGTCATTTGATAACCTGACATTTCATTATCTAAACTTGACAGGAAAAAAACGATTCATTCCACAACAATTCTCCATTAATAACCCTATTAACGGTTGTTTAATTCTTTGAATTATCTAATAATTGTCCATTAAGTATAATACCTATTAACTCATTATTCATTCTATAGGAAATACCTAATAATTATTTATACATTTCTTAAACATTCAAATAATTCTTTATTTCTTCTGCTTTATTTCAATAACTATTTATTTGCTTATAGTTATTCTATATTAATTATTTATTAACTACCCATTCATTTCTACTACCTATGTATTAAGCTCTTATTAATAATATATTAACTAGATTCGGCTGTCTATTCATTCTTTATTAACTATATATTGATGCTGTATTAACTGTCTATTCATTCCAAATTAAACATGCTCTTGGATTCCTTGTGAAAAAGAAATATATAGATATATTACTTAATCCACTATCACTGCAGTATGTTTTTAATGTGTATTCCTTTATAGATTATTTAGTAATTATAGGTTATTGAACTGTGCTCATTTGCATGTCATTACCCAGAATCCCTGACTGCAGTGGAAGCACTGGTTGCTAAGCGATAATGAGGAAAGACGGGCTTGCAGACCTGTCTGAGGCCTTGCCCCCGCTGCATGCTACAGCGGACGCTGCGCTCACGAGAGCCCTCCCCGCAATGGCGCCGGGCCCGCTGCGAGGGGGGGCTGCAGCGCTCGCGCGAGAGCTACTCCTGCTCTCAATAGAATTGAGAGCAGGAACTCGCGTCGAGCGGCTAGGCACGCCCCCGGCGGTTCAGCCAATGAGGGCGAACCTGCCGGGTGACGTCATGGCCGCGCCCCCGTCACTCCTCCGCCACGCCCCCCCCCCCCCCCGGTCTCTGCTCCTGCAGTGAGCTGCAGACCGGGGAATCGCCGGAACGCGCAGCCAAAAGCGCGGGCGCGCATTACAGCACCGTGACCGGGGACTTAGCCTGAGACGTGCTATTGTACCACAAGTGATATTTGTAGTTACAGGATATTGAATGGAATGTATAGTTATCAGAGTCAATAACCGGAGCTACACCCGGACTTTCGTTATTCTGTATGGAGAAGTAGTTATCAGTGATGTTAGCTCATGGTTCTTAAAGGTGCAGGACAACAAAATCAGCAAAAAAATATGTATCAATGTAATTGTCTTTCTTAGGCCCGGGCCATAGAGGGGGGGAGCCGTGCTGAGGCGAGCGGACGCTGAGGCTCGCCTGCAGAAGCTGGGCGATTTCATGCCCATACAGGCGAGCCAGCGTCCGCGATCGGAGGTGGGGGGAGACTGTAGGGAGGCGGGGCAGTGACGTCGCTGGGCCAATCGCCCGCGACGCACTGACGTCGACGTCACGGCGCCGACGTCACGGCGCCGTGACGTTGACGCAGCCCCGCTCTCATTGGAGGGTTTCAGCCGACAGCGCGCTGAAAAACAGCTTGGCGCTCGGCTGAAACCTCCAACTCCTCAGCACGCCTGCGGAGGCTCACGTGAGCCCCCTCTCAAGGCATCCTCATTGAGGATGCAGGGGCTCAGCGCGGAGCGTCCGCACGCCTCAGCACGGCCTGTCCATCTATGGACTCGGCCTTAGAATGATGATCATCCTTAAAAGGTAAATATCCCCCTTGTTGCTTTTTGTGTAAAAATGGGTGAATTTCTAGTTTCTTTTGGTCCGCTTAACGAATCGGGATAGGCAGCGCATATCCTTGGTAGTGAAGGAGTCGCGATATATATATATACACCGCCGGAAGAAGAGATCAGTGTATCTCGAAAGCTCGCACAAATAAAAGTATTTCGTTAGCCACAGAACGGTATCATCTATTTATTTTTTGATTTTATATATATATATATATATATATATATATATATATATATATATATATATATACACGGAATAAAACTAGAATGAACAGAATAACCTTCACCTCCCGTCATACTCTGCTCTTCTGCTTTGGCTAAAGATTGGATAGTGAAACATCTCATTATCTAACCTTGCACGGGGATTAATTAGTGAAACATCTCATTATCTAACCTTGCACGGGGATTAATTAGTGAAACATCTCATTATCTAACCTTGCACGGGGATTAATTAGTGAAACATCTCATTATCTAACCTTGCACGGGGATTAATTAGTGAAACATCTCATTATCTAACCTTGCACGGGGATTGGATAGTGAAGCAGCTCATTATCATTCTTGCACAGGGATTGGATAGTGAAACAGCTCATTATCATTCTGGCACAGAGATTGGATAGTGAAGCAGCTCATTATCATTCTTGCACAGAGATTGGCTAGTGAAGCAGCTCATCATCATTCTTGCACAGGGATTGGCTAGTGAAGCAGCTCCTAATCTGTATTACTTTTCTTTGTGTGGTACACCACCTGGTGGTATAATACATGTATTACAGACATAATATTTAATATCATTATTGATCAGCGTTGGTTCTTTTGGGCACAGGATTCCATTCCAGGGAATATGTAGAGACCACAAATAGTGTAATACAGTCACAAAGAAACATTCTCCAATCAATCTTTAATATTTACACTAACAACTACCATGTGATCTGCGCTGTCTGCTGTACTGGTCTCTTCTTCACCCGGTAACCGGCCCGGAGGCGGCCAACCCCAGTCCCCAAGGGCACAGACTCCAGGCTGCTGACCATGACGACCACACTCAGCCTCCGCAGTCCGATGATGGCTGGACATCATGGGAGGCGCCAGGAAGCTCTTTGCATGTAGAGGCATAGCACAGAGCAGATGTACCAGCTGGTCGAAACTGAGCCGGCCAGCAGTGGCTGAAAGATTGCCGCAGGTTGCCGACCCCCGGTTAAATGAAAATAAAAAGAGTGGAGATGCGCTCTACCACTGAGCTACGCCCCCTAGCTGCCGCTTTACCGTGCACATACTGTTTTAGTGTTGAGAAAAAGAATTGCCTCCCCGTCGGGGAATTGAACCCCGGTCTCCCGCGTGACAGGCGGGGATACTGACCACTATACTAACGAGGACTTGCTGTGCTGCCACGTGGCTGAGGAAGTATACAAAGAATGTACAAACACATGTACTGATTCAGTAGAAAAACTCAGTTTTTTGCTAGGTTTTCTATGACTAAAATAGCTGCAATTTTCTCTCATGAGAATGAATCATTTTGTTACCCAAACAAATATATTATATTGCTCTGCTTTCCCGGGGCCAGAGCTAGAGTTTCCACCGGGCCCCTGTGTCGGAGACCCTGTGAGACCCCCCTCTCTCACACACCTCCTCACCCCTTCTCACACTCCCTCATCCCCTCTCTTCTTCTCTCTGACTCTTCATGAAGCTTGATGTATGAGTCTTGATATAAAGATAAAATAAATACTTTAAAAATCCGTAGTCTTCCATTCATATTTACCAGGAAGTAATACATTGAGAGTTACCTCTATTTTTCAAGTATGTCCTGTAGGATAACAAATACATAGTTACACTAAGTGAGCAGGGTATCTACTATATATTTGTGAAAGTGACCTATGTGTCCGTGTATGTATGTGTCTCCCTGTGTCCCTCCCTGTGTCCCTAGCGGCAATCTCATTGGACCTTGGCCCGCCCCCGCACACCTCTCATTGGCCTGAGGCGGAGTGACGGGCCCACACACACCACACACCACACACCACACACCACACACCACACACCACACACCACACACCACACACCACACACCACACACCACACAAACACAAAACGCGGCGCTCATCGGGACCCGCGCGCCCCTCCTCCTCTCCCCGGGTCTCCCGCTTTCCCGCACTTTTTCCTCCCCCCCCCCCCCCCCCGCCCGGCGCCGCTACAGTCAGCGGGGGAGCGGAGCGAGCGCCCAGGACACAGCGGGGGACTCTCACCTCCCCACGGCTCTCACCACCCATAGGCCACTCTCTCACCCGGCGCTCACCCCCCCCACCGCTCACCCCCCCCCACCCCACACACACAAAGCACGTGGCTCTCCCCTCACCCGGCGCTCCCCCCCTCCACCCCCCCGCCGCTCACCCCCCCCCCCGCTCAACCGCCCCCCCCCCACACACACAGAGCACGCGGCTCTCCCCTCACCCGGTGCTCGCACCCCCCCCCCACACACAGAGCACGCAGCTCTCCCCTCACCCGCTCGCTCCCCCCCCCCCCCCCACACACAGAGCACGCGGCTCTCCCCTCACCCAGCGCTCGCTCCCTCCCCCCACACACAGAGCACGCGGCTCTCCCCTCACCCAGCGCTCGCTCCCTCCCCCCACACACAGAGCACGCGGCTCTCCCCTCGCACAGGCCGCTCCTCCGGCTGTCTCCGCCTCTCCCCGCAGGAGGCGCAGCACCTCCTCACCGGAGCGTCTCAGCCTCTCCGCTGAGGAGCCCGAGGTGGAGGAGGACGGCAGCCGGTACCCGGAGGAACAGGAGCGCGGCAGTGTGCCAGGTGAGGAAACGCAGGGGAATGGGTTATTTACCGCGGCCCTGACTCACACTGCCCTTTGCCCCCCCTGCCCTTTGCCCCCCTGCCCTTTGCCCCCCCTGCCCTTTGCCCCCCTGCCCTTTGCCCCCCCTGCCCTTTGCCCCCCTGCCCTTTGCCCCCCCTGCCCTCCCTCCTAATGCCCTTTGCCCCCTGCCCTCCCTCCTAATGCCCTTTGCCCCCCCTGCCCTTTGCCCCCCCTGCCCTCCCTCCCCCTGACCTTTGCCCCTCGGCCCTCCCTCCCCCTGCCCTCCCTCCCCCTGCCCCCCTGCCCCCCTCCCTGCCCTCTTGCCCCCCTCCCTGCCCTCTTGCCCCCCTCCCTCCCTGCCCTCTTGCCCCTCCCTTTTGCCCCCCTCCCCCCCTGACCTTTGCCCCTCTCCCTCCCTGCCCCCGCCCCCTCCCTCCCTTCCTGCCCCCCTCCCTCCCAGCCCTCTTGCCCCCCTGCCCTCTTGCCCCCCTGCCCTCTCTGCCCTCCTGCCCTCCCTGCCCCCCGCCCCTCCCTGCACTTAGCCCCCCCGCCCCTCCCTGCCCTTTGGCCCCCCCGCCCCTCCCTGCCCTTTGGCCACCCCGCCCCTGCCTGCCCTTTGGCCCCCTTGCCCCTCCCTCCCCCTCCCTGCCCCTTCCTGCCCTTTGGCCCCCCCGCCCCTCTGCCCCTCCCTGCCCTTTGGCCCCTCCCTGCCCTTTGGCCCCCCCACCCCTCCCTGCCCTCTTGCCCCCCTGCCCTCCCTGCCCCCCTGCCCTCCGCCCCTCCCTGCCCTTTGGCCCCCCGCCCCTCCCTGCCCTTTGGCCCCCCCGCCCCTCCCTGCCCTTTGGCCCCCCCGCCCCTCCCTGCCCTTTGGCCCCCCCGCCCCTCCCTGCCCTTTGGCCCCCTCGCCCCTCCCTCCCCCTCCCTGCCCTTTGGCCCCCCCGCCCCTCCCTGCCCTTTGGCCCCCCCGCCCCTCCCTGCCCTTTGGCCCCCCCGTCCCTCCCTGCCCTTTGGCCCCCCTGCCCCTCCCTGCCCTTTGGCCCCCCGCCCCTCCGTGCCCTTTGCCCCTTGCCCCCCCGCCCCTCCGTGCACTTTACCCCCATGCCCTTTGCCCTCCCCGCCCTTCCACGCCCCTCCCCCCCGCCCTTCCACTCCATGCCCCCTGCCCTTCCACGCCCGGGCAACGCCGGGTATATCAGCTAGTACATTATATACAAGACATTGCATGCACAGTTAGAGATAATACATATTATAGGCGTATGTCACGGTTACAGACCAGATTAAAATGTGAGACAGCCTTAGATTTGAAAGAACTTAAACTGGTGGCGGCAGTGAGAGTCTCCGGTAGACTGTTCCAGTAACTTAAGGCGTGTAATATAGTGCGCTTGAGCTACCGTGTGCGCGCATCAATTACAATTGGCTGTGCAAGGCTGATGTTGATACAGTCGAGACGGCTGTGAGCGGTGGCGCGGCAGATCACAGCAAATACACGAATATTTCCGCGCTGCTGCCGCGCCACGTGACACGCTGCCAAGCCAATGACGGCGCGGCTGGGATGGGCTTTGGGGGGGTGGGGGTCACTGGGGTAGGAGGAGCAGGGCAAGTTCTGCATCTTCCCTGGCCAAGGTGGATGGGCCGTGGGGAGTGTGCCTGGGGGCGTCATGGAGCTGGTTCGCTTGGGTGAATTGCTCACATGACCGGCCTGTAGCGCCAAGAGATTTCTTGCGCAGCACACGCCCCCTCCCACCTGCACACAGACACGGCCTTAAGGCACTCTGTCCGCTAGGCGTGTGCGGACACCTCCGCACGGTCTGCGGTGCCTCGGCCCCAGCCTTATACGGTTCCAGGAAGTGTTGAGTTGAATGCAAATGTTTTGTGAAAATAAAAGGTGTGGAGATGCCGGGGATTGAACCCGGGGCCTCATACATGCAAAGCATGCGCTCTACCACTGAGCTACATCCCCTAGTTATTTCAGTGTACACCATTAGAGTATACAAACATGTATCTGTTTTATAGTGTTGAGAAAAAGAATAGCCTCCCCGTCGGGGAATTGAACCCCGGTCTCCCGCGTGACAGGCGGGGATACTGACCACTATACTAACGAGGACTTGCTGGAATGCTGTATTGCATTTGCAGCACAGTACATGAGCGTATACACACATGCACAGAGTATGCAGTCTACCACTGAGTTACATCCCCTAGCCGTGGTAACCCAAACCTTTACAATATACAAACATGTATCTGTTTAAGTGTTGAGAAACATAATTTCTTCTGTGCCAGGACCCCGCGGGAGCACCGTACATACTTTATTTATTTATAAAATGTTTTACCGGGAAGTAATCGTAAATACCGTGTTGATGCTGCACACCATACAATAATTTAGCAGATACTTGCTGTTACCGGTGCTCCTGTCAATGAAAAAACTCCAGAATCAGCAAGAAGGAGAGAGGTTCAGGGCACTACGGATTTCAAGAAAATGTATTAGATAAGCACAACGTTTCAACCAACAAGCGTGGTCTTGCTCAAGTGAAGATAGAAAATAAGTCACATAATGTCCACTATTTCTAGCCAACAACCCAGGTGAAATTACTTAAAATCTTCCGGTTTCTCCCACAGGCGTCTCTCAGTCCATTGCGCATGCGCGCGCATATCCGGATCCTCGTCGCTTCCGAGTGATGTCATCATTTGGTCCAATAGAATAGGGAATAGTTATCACAGCTCAACCTTAATATTCAATAGTATATATATATATATATATATATATATATATATATAATATATATATATATATATATATATATATACATATATATATACACACTAGCTGAGAGACCCGGCGTTGCCCGGGATGTAAATGCGTCCAATAGAATAGGGAATAGTTATCACAGCTCAACCTTAATATTCAATAGTATATATATATATATATATATGATGGCGGTGCATGGGGAATAACATATATGTTTTTCAAATGACCAGGAGTTATCACAAAAAGGTTCCCACTAATTTGCACACAGCCTAAATTACCAAAAGACAGTATTTAAGGGAACTAATTAGTCCAAGCATACATGTAATGCAGAAACCAGGAGGAATTGAAATTAAAAAATAATAGCATTTTATTAATTACTAATAACTCTTCTAAGTGAAAAAATATGTATATATGCTGTATGCGTTCACTACAATAAGGACATATACAAGCATTAATTTATATGAATGGTCCATCAAACAGGCATACGTCAGTGGTTTTTAAATCATTTTATTAGTGTATATATACATATTTTTTCACTTAGAAGAGTTATTAGTAATTAATAAAATGTTATTATTTTTGAATTTCTATTCCTCCTGGTTTCTGCATTACATGTATGCTGGGACTAATTAGTTCCCTTAAATACTGTCTTTTGGTAATTTAGGCTGTGTGCAAATTAGTGGGAACCTTTTTGTGATCACTCTTGGTCATTGTCACGATTGTGCTCACCACAAACCGGGACCGGACCGCGGGGCTGAGGCCGGGTTATGAAATCACCGACCTTATACCGCGCAGACTGGTCCGGAGTGCACAGTTCATAGTCAAACAGGCCGGGTTCAGGACTGGAGATAACAGCATAGTTGTTGGGCAAGCCAGAGTCGGGGTAGGAGATATCCGGGTAGTCGTAGTTCAAGCAGGGAGTCGGCAACAGGAAATCAAGCTGGTCCTTTTGCGTCAGCGCAATCGCTGCAGGTCGGGAACGAGGTTTACGCGAGTGGCGTCCACGACCCATGGCTCCGGTCTAGGAGAGGGAAGACTGACCGCAATAGGCACACCACCAGGCAGCACTAGTAACCCCGTGTTACAGCGCAAACGAAGCAGGTCTGTAAGAACCAGGAACTCAGGAACTCAGCGTAGCAGCAGCAGGCCTGGAGGAAACTGGACGAGTACAACGAACTGGAACAAAAACAGAGATACGTAACGAAAGAACAAGGCTTGTGGCAGAAACACAGGTAACATCCCAAAAGCATCTATGCTCGGCAAGGAAGTGAAGCCAAAGCAGAATATTTAAAGCGACAGTGACCAATCCGGACAAGGGGCATGGTGGAGGCGTGTCGAGGAGCTGCTCGTGAGTGGCTGAGAGACCAGGAAGTAGTGGAGCACAGCTGAGAGTCTGTAACACCAGTGCCAGAATCCAAGATGGCGACGGCAGAGTTCAAGGTATGCACTGGGCGGCGGCATGGGTGGCAACGGGGGGCAGGGGCAGCAGCCGCTGCAGTACTGGTAGTGGGTAAGGAGGGGTCACACCACAAGGGACGTGGCCCCCGATTCCTTACAGTCATTTGAAAAACCTCATTTGGTCCACCCTGCCTTCCGATAGGTCCTGTCATCCCTCTGCGTTTCTGCAAGTAGGAGATCTCGGTACCTCATCCAAGCGCATGCGCGAGCGCACATCAGGGTCCCTCTTCCTTCATAGTGACGTCATCCCGTAACAGCGTAGTCTCCGGTTAAACCCGTCTGTCCCACGATGTTCTATCATTCAATCTTCATGCCTGTTGTCAAGGGGATCCATATACCAAGTGTATCCATATACACAATGTGCAGTAGAGTCCCAATAAAGTCCTTATTATACTTTAATCTTTGAGGGTAGTGGGCAGTGGAGATGTCGTGGTACATAAGGGAGGAGAGAAACGTTGTGCTTATCTAATACATTTTCTTGAAATCCGTAGTGCCCTGAACCTCTCTCCTCTTTACCAGGAAGTAATACGTTGAGAGTTACCTCTTGTTTTCACGTATGTCCTGGGCACATCCACATACAAACATTTACAGCTGCACAATAACACTCTTGACAAATACAGTCATCCAGGAATTCTTTCCCAAGTTAGCAGTCAGGTCACAGAAGCCACGTTCTGGAAAAACTGTCAACTGTGTCGTTAAGCCACGCTGAGCGCTTTTCCATGTTCATGATAAGCCATATTTGTTTCAATGATCTTATTTACCTTTGTGTTACGCCGGTGCTGCCCGCAGACCAGACCCGTCCCTTGTGTCGAAGGGGGAAGTAGGGGTACACGCACCCGCAGCAAAGGGGGCGAGTCCGGAGTGTGGTGTTAAGCGTTGCCGGGCCAGATATAAGTAACGTAGACAATACTTGCCGGTACCGGGTATAGGAGTAGAATAGTGATTGCCTTGCCGAGGTCAGGGAGCGGAGAGATGAGGAAGGTTGAAGTCCAAGCCGTGATTGTGGGATGCCAGAGAATACGTAGTCCAAGGAAAGCCGAAGTCGAGAGCCAAAGGGGGTAGTCGTACGAGCCGTGTCAAAACCTGTAGTAACCGAGAGTACACCAAACACATCTATACAGAGACTATGTCGAGCGATGAGTGAGGGCTCAGAGATGCTAGATAAGGCTGGGCTGACCAATCAGGGATGGAGGCGGGTTAGGAGGACTGCCTGGAGCCTCTCTGGATAGGTGTGGCTGATACAACCCAGGTGTGCACTGGTAGCACTCTGATTACACCCGTGCGGAAGAAGAGTGGATGCTGGGCGTGCGCTCTGTAAGCTGCGTGTGCACGCGATCAGCGTTGGAGGAGGACACATGTGTACGTGCAGGGCAGAGGACCCGCGCCTGCCACTGAGAAGGAGGAGGAGTGGTGGGGTTGTCGAGTGGAGGGGCCCTGCGACGACGGAGGAGCTGACGGCCCGTGGAGGCAGGTAAGCGGAGGTTGCGCTGCGCGCCCTGATTCTCCCTGAGGGTAGTCTGTGTGTTGCGCGGATGGCGCTGAGAAATCAGATTCCTAACACCTTTGGTACTGGGCCGCGCCATGCGGCTGCCACCACGAAGCATCTAGTGGCCGCGACGATATGATTTATTCATCTATAGCATATAAATCCACCATATGTGATATAATGTGCAAAAACAGGTCACAGCCCCAGAAGCAGTTTGGGGAGGGGTGTTGGTTAACTTAATTTACCTTGGCTGGCGTCCTTCTCTGCCTTTTGGCTAAGATCAGGTGTAGTGTGTATTCTACCTGTGGCCGCGGTAGGATGGGTTAGTGGCCCACACTTGGTCCTTTGGCCTAGTCGAGAGGTGGGTTGAGAGCCTGAGATTTTATTGTGACCTGTGCACCTCCAGCCGCCAAACCGGGGGGGGGGGGGGGAGGGAGAGTAACCCTAACCCTAACCCTACGCGGGCTTGGTCCCACCGACGTCCGGATCAAGCACCTCAAACCGGTGACTATTTGTGAGGAATCAGGGGTCACGTCCGCCACGATGTGATCCCCCCCTGCCTTCCGCGGGGTCCGCTGTCACCGCCGCATCTTCCCTTCGGCGGTATCCCCGCTGTGGTGCCGCTTGCCCGCCTCCGGCACACACGCAGGCAGCCGCCATCTTGCCGGGACGCGCGCAACTCCCTCTTACAGAGCGCGCGTCTCCACCTATAATTTATTCACTGCACTCTGCCTTCAGCCACGCCCCCCGGCATCCGCACTCATGCCCCCCGGCACAGCTGTTCCCGAAAACCAAATACAATGCCGCCCAACCATAGAGTGCTCCCCGGCACACCCCTGCCTCTACCACGGCCACCCGGACCTCTCCTATCCTCGACCCTCGGTTACGGAACCCACTACGGCACTTCTGCTACCCCGGATCCGGCAAGTACCTATCTTACTATACCTATATTTCCTGGCCGGCTATGCTACCACCACACTCCGGACACGCTCTCCCCGCTGCGGGTGCGTGTCTCTATACGTCCCACCTCAGTGCAGGGGACGGGTCTGGTCTGCGGGCAGCACAAGCGTAACACTATTGGGGAGCGGATTACCGGCGGTATGCTGGATTCCGGCGCTGCTGTTAATCTGGTTCGGCCTGATATGTTTGGGCCAGAGCACCTTTGACCTGTGGAGGGGATGAGGGTGACCCTGACGGATGGGAGCAGCAAATCCCTCCAAGTAGCCCACATGGCATTCTGCCCTGCTTAGCTGCAGCTGTACTGTTGGGGAATGACCTAGGTCAGCTCCGAAGCAGCTGCGAGGAGGACGATGCTCTAGCTGTGGCCGCGGTGACTCTGAGCCAGAGTCGACAGAATACCGACCCATCCGCTGTTATTCGGGGTCCCAACCCTAAGCCCATCACTTAAAACAGCTGCAATTTTCTCTCAGCCACTAAGCTACAGCCCCTATTTCTGTATATATGTTTTCGTGAGGATCTTACAACTATACTAAGGGGGCGGCCCCAGTCACTTCTACAGCGCACGCTGTGCTATCAAGCCCCGCCCCAGTCCGGCCGGTCCCAGTCCGGCCGGTCCCAGTCCGGCCGGTCCCAGTCCCTACCTCGTCGCGCACCTTTCCCCAGCGGTGCGCGACAGGTTTTCAGGGTGGCAGGGGAATTTGAAATTAGCATCCGCCCCCGCCGGCGGTTCAGCCAATAAGGGCGAACCAGCCGCGGGACGTCATGGCCACGCCCCCGCAAACTCACAGCCACGCCCCCTCCCGTCGCAAACCTTCCCTCTCCCCTCAGACCGCCTACCGCGGTGCAGCGCTGTGCACGCGACATAGTGAAGACTGGGGACTCAGCCTAACGAGGAATAGCTCGTATTTACTAAATGCATTGTACTTTGAGCACAGTATTCCATATTTCCCACTGTGTGTCTGATTATAATATACAGCGAAGCATGTAACTATTGTAGTGTTGAGAAAAAGAATTGCCTCCCCGTCGGGGAATTGAACCCCGGTCTCCCGCGTGACAGGCGGGGATACTGACCACTATACTAACGAGGACTTGCTGAAATTTGCCCATCCCAGTACAGTACATGAGAGTATACACACGCACGCGCACATGCATACCTGCGCACCATTGATTCCCAGGGCCTGATGCATACAAAGTATACACTGTATCACTGAGCTACATGTACTGTAACTCGATTGCTCGAAGCTCTCTCTGCCCCCCATTTCGGTACAACCCCCATCAGTAACCCCTTCGGGTCTCCGGTGATAAGGAACTGTAATAGGAAGCTCTCTCATACCACAACTTTGCTACAGCCCCTCTAAATCACCTCCTCGGGACCCCCTGCGACGGTCTGGTTGGTGGCGATGAATTGTACTGCATCACAGTAAGGCCGTGATTATACTAAAAAAACGCCCGCGGCGTCGAACGAAAAACAAAATGCTGCGACACACCTTGGGGCGACGTGCGCGCTGCCTGGAGCTGGGCAGGCGACGGCCGCATCACTTGAGCGGTTCAGCCAATGAGGATGAACCGCTCACGGCCACGCTTCCTTGACTCCTCTGCGTGATCAAGACTCCGCTCGGCGGCAGCGTGAGGGGGAGTACTATATAAGTATAGTTGCTGGTTATGTTACGGTGAGATTTAAATGTTTTGATAAAATAAAAGGAGTGGAGATGCCGGGGATTGAACCCGGGGCCTCATACATGCAAAGCATGCGCTCTACCACTGAGCTACATCCCCCAGCTGTCTCCAGGACGTCCAATATCTGTTTTAGTGTAGAGATAATGAGCTGTATGATATTGGGTACGACGAGCTTTTGGCATATCTTTGCCTTATATTCAAGTCCCCGGGCACAGGGACTGCACACCACCCTTTATACAACGTACTTCTTCCTGGTTATCAATGCTTTATGCGCTTCCATGAATGCACCGCTTTCCCTCAGCCTCAGCGCGCCTCCGCACGGCTTCAGTCTCTATGGACTAAGCCTTAACGTCCAGAGGGAGGTATATCTCTTAGTTGCTTAACTGTTCTGAGACCCGGGCCCCTCTTGTTGTCCTGTTCAGAATATTTCTGTGAGCTAGCCCGAATGGAGCTCCTAATGGGTCCTATACAAGTGACCCTAATAACGTTTGTCGGTGTCGGAATTGCCTGTTGCCTGCCGCCGGAAAGGACTGCTTGTGTAGATCTACGGTTAGAGCCGATCCGCCGGCACACAGGAGTCCTCGTTACTGAGGACCTCTGGGGCATGCCGTTTGCATACTTCAAAACTTATATTGGACTCTGTCCACTGTCGTCCCGTCCCCCTTCTGTCCACTGTCGTCCCGTCCCCCTCCTGTCCACTGTCGTCCCGTCCCCCTCCTGTCCACTGTCGTCCCGTTCCCCTCCTGTCCACTGTCGTCCCGTCCCCCTCCTGTCCACTGTCGTCCCGTCCCCCTCCTGTCCACTGTCGTCCCGTCCCCTCCTGTCCACTGTACCCGTCCCCTCCTGTCCACTGTCCCCGTCCCTCCTGTCCACTGCCCCCCCTCCTGTCCCCTGTCCCCCCTCCTGTCCACTGTCCCCTGTCCCCCCCTCCTGTCCACTGTCCCGTCCCCCTCCTGTCCACTGTCCCGTCCCCCTCCTGTCCACTGTCCCGTCCCCCACCTGTCCACTGCCCCGTCCCTCTCCTGTCCACTGTCCCGTCCCCTCCTCTCCACTGTCCCATCCCCTCCTGTCCACTGTCCCGTCCCCTCCTGTCCACTGTCCCGTCCCCTCCTGTCCACTGTCCCCGTCCCTTCCTGTCCCCTGTCCCCGTCCCTTCCTGTCCCCTGTCCCCGTCCCCTCCTGTCCACTGTCCCCTGTCCCTGTCCCCTCCTGTCCACTGTCCCCCCCTCCTGTCCACTGTCCCTGTCCCCTCCTGTCCACTGTCCCGTCCCCTCCTGTCCACTGTCCCGTCCCCTCCTGTCCACTGTCTCCCCCCCCTCCTGTCCACTGTATCCCCCCCTCCTGTCCACTGTCTCCCCCCCCTCCTGTCCACTGCCCCCCCACCCTCCTGTCCACTGTCCCCCCCCTCCACTGTTCCCCCCCTCCTGTCCACTGTCCCCCCCCTCCCCTCCTCCTGTCCACTGCCCCCCCCCTCCCCTCCTCCTGTCCACTGTCCCCCCCCCTTTTCCCCCCCTCCACACACACACACACACACACACACACACACACACACACACACACACACACACACATATAGGCAGCAGAATTACCGGCCTGTCCGGGTGAAAACCGGACACCTGGCAACCCTATGGTGGGCACGCATGTGCCGGGCGCGTGGGGCCCCCGGGCAATTGCCCAGCGTGCCCATATGTTAAGACGGCCCTGCCTAGTGGGTGGGGGGGGGAGGGAGTAACTAAGCCTGCTCAGGTCCCCCCATGTGCTGCTGAAAACGGGCGGGTAACAGACAGGAGGAGGGCTTGTCTGTGTGCAGGGAAGGCCCCGCATCAAGGCCCCGCCCCCTCTGCAAGGCCCCGCCCCCTCTGCTGGCAGACACAGCAGGGAACTGCAAGCAGCAGCACAGAGCTTCTGGCCGCCCGTGCACAGCTCTGCCCGCCCCCAGGTTTCCCCGCACGCAGCCTGCGCCCCCCCTACATGCCCCCCAGTTTGCGCACCGCTGATCTACAACATAATAAACAGGGGGCCTGATCACTGCTCTTACTTTAATAACATTCCTTCGCCTCTCCCAGAGGCTCCTCTACTCTTGTCCTCCTGGAACCTAACCTTCTTGAACTTTCTCCTCCCCTTATATACTGTAACACGTAGCTCACCACAATCCAGACGCGACCACGAGGCTGAGGTAGGGAATTGTAAATGCCAACCCACAACCACGAGGGCGCGCCTGGAGTGTAGATTGGTCTTGCAAGCCGGGTCAGGAGTATAGAAGGTAGAGTAGTCGTTTATACTTGCCAGGTCTGGATTGGAGATTCAATGTATTTGTTTTGGCGCGACGTCGCGTCGCCAGGCACTATAAGCGCAACCTTAGGCTGAGTTTAGAGAGGCTACTGCACGTTTGCGCGTCCGCGCGGCCCCGCCTCTGTCTGCTGGGCGATGTGTGCTCATGCACAGCAGACAGAATGGACCGACTTGGAGGCGGGACTACTCAGCCATTGAATAAAAAAAAATAAAGAAACTACGTGTGTGTTTGTGATTGGCTGGCGAAGAACGCGTGACGCGGCTGCCGATTGAAATCATAACTTCATTTGTATCCTTCAAGTGCAGCGGCGTCGACACTACCTCACCGCGAAAGAGTGACGACCGTGCGCGCGCGCGTCGCAGCCTGCCTGAACTCAGCCTATGTCACAGAAGCCTGTGTATATCAGTATCGCTGACCTGAGGAAGAGAGGAAAACTCTCGAAACTTGTCCTATGACATAAATTGTTAGTCCAAATAAAAAAGGTATCGCCTAATACTGAAGAACTCATTTATATATATATAACATATTACCATCCTTGCGTCAGGCAAAAAGAGGCAGCACTCACATCCAGAAGATAAAAAATATATAATAAGGCATGTGTAGACAGACAACCGATCCCGACGTTTCGGTTCCGGGAACGGAACCTTTCTCAAGGGGGGTGCAACATACAAATGACAGACAGGACATATATATCAAAAAACATACAGAAAATCACCTGTGCATATTTAATCGTGGTGAGCCCGCGAAAATCAAATAAATTGTAATGCGCATGCGCATCACAGTACTGGTCTGTTGGAACCGCCATCTTGAGTGTGGCACATCCATTGCGCATGTGCGGCCCCAATACGTGACGTCAGCATACGTGACGGCACGGGAGGAGTCAGTAAAAGACTTAAACATAACCTCAGTCCAGGGCCAGTACGTGATAACACTTAGCACATGCGCAGGACAGTTAATCACTCAGTGGTGGCAGCAGGCACCCTGCGAATATGACGGCAATGTAGCACCAATGTAATACAAAAAAGATAAAGGCAATATTAAAGATGCTTGCCTAATCAAATAAGCAGAGATGTTGAAAATACTGTATAGGAGGCTATAAGCCTCTATCAATATGCCCACAGTCTGTACCCAAATAGTGAAGGTGAAATGAGGATACCTGGCGCTTAAAGAGTCACTATGTCCATAGGAAACAAAACCAGTCTTTGAAGAGTGTCTCAAAGTCCAAGTCTTGAAGTGGATGGCTGTAGTGTTTCTTTGCTGCTGCTATTCTTCAATACACCTGGAATTGATAAAAGGGTACACCATTGCGCAGTACTACTGATGGTTGTTGTTAACCCCTTATTTCAACTTCCCCAGTGTGGACTGAATACACTTACAAGAGTGTCTCTTTCAGGGTGTGACCCCCTTTTTGCTATTGTTCACTTTCCTTATCTGGGGGTTCGTGGAGTTCGGGTGATTCTGGGAATCACGAAATCCCAAGAGATCAAGGAAGTACCCAGGGGATTCGTGGTACATAAGAACATAAAAGGAATAAAGCACAGATTGTCTCCACTGTACCTTGAAAGAGACACTCTTGTAAGTGTATTCAGTCCACACTGGGGAAGTTGAAATAAGGGGTTAACAACAACCATCAGTAGTACTGCGCAATGGTGTACCCTTTTATCAATTCCAGGTGTATTGAAGAATAGCAGCAGCAAAGAAACACTACAGCCATCCACTTCAAGACTTGGACTTTGAGACACTCTTCAAAGACTGGTTTTGTTTCCTATGGACACAGTGACTCTTTAAGCGCCAGGTATCCTCATTTCACCTTCACAGTTTTGTATGCAAATTGAGGTAATTTGCATTGTGGGAAGCCTACGGCAGCTTTGGCCTCTTGTAATCACAATTGGTTTATAATTTCATGATATATATTCACGTGTAAGTCACACTTTAATTAGGTTAAGCGCTTGAGTTAGGGTTATTCACTTTATTTTATTCTATACCCAAATAGGATGCATCTCTACCATCACAGCATATCTGGCAAATACCTACAGAAACTCTAATAACCTACATAGACCGACAAGACACATGTTCACCCAACTGAGGAGTATCTTGGTAAAGCCATAATTATAGACATCAGTATCTTACAGATAGGGTGACGAACACCCATATAGGCTGTCATGATAATGTCATGAGATATTGGGTATTTTTAATCCCTCTGGTGCTTAAGGGGTTAATGAGCTACTTACAAACCATTTGAGGGACCCCTGAGTGGGTGAAGAGTGGTTGCGCTTGCGAGCGTCGGTATTAACCCTTGTCCCGTATGCAGGTCGCGTGCTAGCAGGGGGTCGTACGTGACATAGGGTTTTACCTGTGTGACTATGTTTAAATAAAAAGTCACATGCATCAGATATATGGTAAATAGAGGCTCCTCTATGGATACAGACCATAGTCATGTCAATCAAAAAACACCAGCAAGAGAACAAAAGGGGGTCCAACTACAAGACATCAATGTGAGGACAATGTGAGGACAGGGAGTGAAGAAGCATCCTAGACTAAGGTCCTCATTCAGACCCTTTGGGGTCATGGTGTTCAAATCTATCTATATATTTCTGAAACCGTCATATGTGTCTGTGTCTGTATGTGTCTCCCTGTGTCCCTAGCGGCAATCACATTGGACCTTGGGCCTGTCACTCCGCCTCAGGCCAATGAGATTGCTCCCTTGGCCCGCCCGCCCCCGCACACTTCTCATTGGCCTGAGGCGGAGTGACGGGCCAAAGCACACACACACACACACACCCTCTGTCCCCCCCCCCCCCCCCATCACGTGAGTCGCCCTGCACCGGCTCCCGAACGAAGGGGAAGCACGGCGCGGCCCGGCCCTCCTGCACTCACCCTCACGTGCACCGGCTCCCGGACGGAGGGGAAGCGCGCCGCGGCCCTCCTGCACTCACCCTCACGTGCACCGGCTCCCGGACGAAGGGGAAGCGCGGCGCGGGCCTCCTGCACTCACCCTCACGTGCACCGGCTCCCGGACGGAGGGGAAGCGCGGCGCGGGTCTCTTGCCACTCTTGCCCCCCACGCCAGCTTCCCGAACCCACCTCCTGCCCCAGCCAGATGCCACGGGGATATCAATGCCAGGAGGACAACCGTCTGCCGCCAGGAACCACCACCCGGTCAATGTAAGTCACCCACCGTCTCCCACCCACTGTCACCCAGTCAAAGTCACTCACCCACACACCCACCCAGTCACCCACACACCCAGTCACCCACACACCCAGTCACCCACACACCCACCCAGTCACCCACACACCCACCCAGTCACCCACACCCACCCAGTCACTCACCCACCCACTTTCACCCACTCACCCACTTTCACCCACCCACCCACTTTCACCCACCCACCCACTCACTCACCCAGTCACCCACTCACTCACCCAGTCACTCACTCACCCAGTCACTAAGTCACTCAGTCACCCACTTAGTCAGTCACCCACTCAGTCAGTCACCCACCCAGTCAGTCACCCACTCAGTCAGTCACCCACTCAGTCAGTCACCCACCCAGTCAGTCACCCACCCAGTCAGTCACCCACCCAGTCAGTCACCCACCCAGTCAGTCACCCACCCAGTCAGTCACCCACTTCGTCACCCACCCACTCAGTCACCCACCCACTCAGTCACCCACCCACTCAGTCACCCACTCAGTCACCCACTCAGTCACTCAGTCACCCACTCACTCAGTCACCCACTCACTCAGTCACACACTCAATCACCCACTCACTCAGTCACCCACTCACTCACCCACTCACCCAGTCAGTCACTCACTCAGTCACTCACTCAGTCACCCACTCAGTCACCCACTCAGTCACCCACTCAGTCACCCACTCACTCAGTCACTCAGTCACTCACTCAGTCACCCACTCAGTTACACACTCAGTCACACACTCAGTCACCCACTCAGTCACTCACTCAGTCACCCACTCAGTGACCCACTCACCCACCCACTCATTCACCCACTCACTCACCCAGTCAGTCAGTCACCCACTCACCCAGTGAGTCAGTCACCCACTCACCCACCCAGTCAGTCAGTCACCCACTCACCCAGTCAGTCAGTCACTCACCCACTCACCCAGTCAGTCAGTCAGTCACCCACTCACCCAGTCAGTCAGTCACCCACTCACCCAGTCAGTCAGTCACCCACTCACCTACCCAGTAAGTCAGTCACCCACCCACCCACCCACTCAGTCAGTCAGTCACCCACTCACTTACCCACTCTCCCACCCAGTCAGTCACCCACTCACCCACCCAGTCAGTCACCCACTCACCCACCCAGTCAGTCACCCACTTACCCATTCAGTCAGTCACCCACTCACCCATTCAGTCAGTCACCCACTCACCCAGTCAGTCAGTCACCCACTCACCCAGTCAGTCACCCACTCAGTCAGTCAGTCACCCACTCACCCACCCAGTCAGTCAGTCACCCACTCACCCACCCAGTCAGTCAGTCACCCACTCACCCACCCAGTCAGTCAGTCACCCACTCACCCAGTCAGTCAGTCACCCACCACCCAGTCAGTCAGTCACCCACTCACCCAGTCAGTCAGTCACCCACTCACCCAGTCAGTCACCCAGTCAGTCAGTCACCCACTCACCCAGTCAGTCAGTCACCCACTCACCCAGTCAGTCAGTCACCCACTCACTCACCCAGTCAGTCACCCACTCACCCACCCAGTCAGTCACCCACCCAGTCAGTCACCCACTCACCCACCCAGTCAGTCACTCACCCACTCACCCAGTCAGTCACCCACTCACCCATTCAGTCAGTCACCCACTCGCCCATTCAGTCAGTCACCCACTCGCCCTTTCAGTCAGTCACCCACTCACCCATTCAGTCTCACCCAAAACCACACACCCATTCAGTCTCACCCAAAACCACCCACCCATTCAGTCAGTCACCGACCCCACCCACCCACTCACCGACCAACCAAAACCCACTCACCCACCCAACACAGTCACTGACCCACCCAGTCACTGACCCAATCAGTCACCCAACCCGGTCACTGACCCACCCAGTCACCCAACCCAGTCACTGACCCACCCAGTCACCCAACCCAGTCACTGACCCACCCAGTCACTCAACCCAGTCACTGACCCACCCAGTTACCCAACCCAGTCACTGACCCAACCAGTCACCCAACCCAGTCACTGACCCACCCAGTCACCCAACCCAGTCACTGACCCACCCAGTCACCCAACCCAGTCACTGACCCACCCAGTCACCCAACCCAGTCACTGACCCACCCAGTCACCCAACCCAGTCACCCAACCCACTCACTGACCCAACCAGTCACCCAACCCAGTCACTGACCCACCCAGTCACCCAACCCAGTCACTGACCCACCCAGTCACCGACCCAGAAAAAGTCACCCAGTCACCGACCCAGTCACCGACCCAAAGTCACCCAGTCACCAACCCACCCACCAACCCAAAGTTACCCACCCACTGACCCAAAAAAAGTCACCCAGTCACCGACCCTCCCACTGACCCAAAGTCACCCACCCACTGACCCAAAGTCACCCACCCACTGCCCCAAAGTTACCCACCCACCCACTGCCCCAAAGTTACCCACCCACCCACTGACCCAAAGTTACCCACCCACCGACCCAAAGTTACCCACCCACCGACCCAAAGTCACCCACCCACCGACCCAAACTCACCCACCAACCCAAAGTCAAACTGACCCAAAGTCACCCACCGACCCAAAGTCACCCACCCACTCAGTCACCGACCCACCCACCCACCCACGTGTCACCCACCCACACAGTCACCACACACTCAGTCAACTCAGTCACCCACCTAGCTGTCTAGGGGGGGGGGAAGCCCAACCCTGTCGCCCGTCCCCCCAAAATTACATCCCAGGCAATGCCGGGTATATCAGCTAGTTGAATATAAATCTTGCTTCCATCTGTAATAAGATCTTGTTTGTTTCCTCCTCTGTTTGAAACATGAGCTTGTGCTACCGTCATACATCAGAAAGTATATATATATATACGTATAAGACAAAAAATAAAATATTACAATTTTATTACGGCGTTTATTCACATGCTCATATTGTGTGTAAATTCAAATAAAAGGAGTGGAGATGCCGGGGATTGAACCCGGGGCCTCATACATGCAAAGCATGCGCTCTACCACTGAGCTACATCCCCTAGCTGTTTCAGTGCAGCCAATTATAGCATACAAACATGTATCTCTGTCAGTGTTGAGGGAAAAAAAACTTGCCTCCCCGTCGGGGAATTGAACCCCGGTCTCCCGCGTGACAGGCGGGGATACTGACCACTATACTAACGAGGACTTGCTGGAATTTCCTTCACGGTGATGAGAATATATAGACAAGCTACAATCACATGCATTGATCCACACCAGTATAAATAACTGTGAATCTCTCCATTTCATTCTGTACAAAAGCACTGACCGTATATATGTTAGTAATGACAGGAACAGAAGAGCCTCCCCATCGGGGAATTGTTGACTACGGCTTTTGGGCACTTACCTCTGGGCTACGGGTTCAGCGTCTTAATCTCTGAGTGATGGCAGGGTGCGGCGGTGACCCCGGCATTCTCCTGCATCTCCCCATGCAACTCCAGTGAACATGGCTGTTGACGCCGCGTTGCCAGGACAACGGGACGCTACGTGATGCCACAGCGTCATGTGACGCCTGTTGCCATGGCAACGGGACGCTACGTGACGCCGCGGTGCTATGCGGCGTCACGTTGTTATGGCAACTTGACGTAGCGTACCGTCATGACGTCGCGTAGCGTTCCGTCGTCATGGCAATTCGGCGTCATTTCACACCGCGCAGCCATGTTCATGGGAGTTGTAGGGGGGAGATGCAGAAGGGTGATGAGAGACGCCGCCGCACCACGCCGCCGCACCACGCCGCCGTACCACGCCGCCGCACCACGCCGCCACACCACGCCGCCGCTGGTAAGAGAGATTTTTTTTCATTTTTCTCCGTGTTGGCCTTCAGTAGATGGTGGCAACCCTGCTAACGAGGAATAGCTCGTATTTACTAAATACTTTGTACTTTGACCACAGTATTCCCCATTTCACACTGTCTGTTTAGGCTGCGGCCCCGCTGCCTGCGCTGCATGCGCGCCTGGCTGACGGTGCGTGCATCCGTGTTCCCCGGTCTGCAGTGAGCTGCAGGGGGAAAGACAGTGGGGGGGGGGGGGGGGGAGTGACAGGGCGCTCATAGGCTGAACCGCCGGGGGCGTGACCTAGCGCTCCGTCGCTAGTATTCATTACAATTTTCCTGTCTGCAGGAAAAAATGGCCGACCCCCTGCAGTGGGCCCGGTCCCATTGAGGGGCGGCTCATGGCGGGCGCCGCAGCAGCCAGTGGGGTCCTGGCCTTATAATGTACAGCAAAGCATAACCCCCCCCCCCCCCCCCCAAATCTCCCTTTCACAACTTCAATGGCTGTAACATGTCCAAAACAAAATTAATAATCTTTCCCCCTTCCACTGTTATAACTCCACCCAAACACTCCCTCGCTGTCACCTCTACACCCAAACACTCCTTCACTGTCACCCCTACACCCAAACACTCCCTCACTGTCACCCCTACACCCAAACACTCCCTCACTGTCACCTCTACACCCAAACTTTCCCCCACTGTCACCCCAACACCCAAACACTCCCTCACTGTCACCTCTACACCCAACCTCTCCCTCACTGTCACCCCTACACCCAAACACTCCCTCATTGTCACCCCTACACCCAAACACTCCCTCACTGTCACCTCTACACCCAAACTCTCCCCCACTGTCACCCCAACACCCAAACACTCCCTCACTGTCACCTCTACACCCAACCTCTCCCTCACTGTCACCCCTACACCCAAACACTCCCTCACTGTCACCCCTACACCCACACTCCCTCACTGTCACCCGTACACCCAAACATCCCCTCACTGTCACCCCTATACCCAAACACTCCCTCACTGTCACCCTTACACTCAAACACTCCCTCACTGTCACCCCTACACCCAAACATCCCCTCACTGTCACCCCTACACCCAAACACTCCCTCACAGTCACCCCTACACCCAAACACTCCCTCACTGTCACCCCTACACCCAAACTCTCCCTCACTGTCACCCCTACACCCAAACACTCCCTCACTGTCACCCCTATACCCAAACACTCCCTCACTGTCACCCCTATACCCAAACACTCCCTCACAGTCACCCCTACACCCAAACACTCCCTCACAGTCACCCCTACACTCAAACACTCCCTCACTGTCACCCCTACACCCAAACATCCCCTCACTTTCACCCCTACACCCAAACACTCCCTCACTGTCACCCCTACACCCAAACACTCCCTCACTGTCACCCCTATACCCAAACATCCCCTCACTGTCACCCTACACCCAAACACTCCCTCACTGTCACCCCTACACCCAAACACTCCCTCACTGTCACCTCTATACCCAAACACCCCCTCACTGTCACCCCTACACCCAAACACTCCCTCACAGTCACCCCTACACCCAAACACTCCCTCACAGTCATCCATACACCCAAACACTCCCTCATTGTCACCCCTACACCCAAACACTCCCCCACTGTCACCCCTACACCCAAACACTCCCTCACAGTCACCCCTACACCCAAACACTCCCTCACAGTCACCCCTACACCCAAACTCTCCCTCACTGTCACCCCTACACCCAAACTCAACCTCACTGTCACCCCTACACCCAAACTAGCCATGTCACCCCTACACCCAAACACTCCCTCACAGTCACCCCTACACCCAAACTCTCCCTCACTGTCATACCTACACCCAAACTCAACCTCACTGTCACCCCTACACCCAAACTCGCCATGTCACCCCTACACCCAAACATTCCCTCACAGTCACCGCTAAACCCAAACACTCCCTCACTCCTCTCTATTACCTCCCTCCCCTTCTCTCTCACCTCTTCTCTTACAAAAATCTCCCGCCCCCCCCCCCCCTTGCCGGGCGCCCCCCAGTTTGCGCACCGCTGACTGAAAGGCTTATATGTTGAATACTAAACAGTGGATGTAATTGAATACGCGCACACACCTGGTGATATTTCAAACTCACAGATATATATTAAGCATACTGTGATGCATGTAAGAGCAAGACAGGAAAAATCCCTCGTCTGCGTGCTGAGGACAGATAAAAGACTGAAGTCCTCCTGCGGAAACTTCCTTCAAAGAATCCAAAGTATAAACATTAAAATATGGTGGTGGGGGTGGGGGTGGGGGTGACAAATGCAATAGCTTAAATAGGCATGGTGTATACAAAAATGGAGAAAACAAACTGCAGCAGTCGTATCGGGCCGGCCGTAGTGTGCACGGGGGCGACGCAGAGCAACATTTTTTGAACGACAAATGATTTGGGGGTTTTTTTGTGCGTAGGGGCCGCGTCACGAGAGCGGCCCAGCCAATGAGGACGCACCAGCCTGGTGACGCGTCCGCCACGCCTCCCCCATCGCTTCATCGCAGTGCACCACTGACTGGGGCGACAGGCGCGCCCAACGCCCCATCGTGCGCGTGCCCCTACTTTAATCGAGAGAGGCCAGTATAAAAGAGAGGCCGGTAACATACATTACAGTAATCAATAATAAGGAAATTAGACACTTACACACACAATTGGAGTCACTATATGATCTATATTTTAATCGTTATGTAAATAAAAGGTGTGATTGTTGAATTCCTGTGAGTTGGCCCTTATAAAATGTCCCTGTTTAACGTGTGTATCATATATAATGTACTATAGGGCTCTGCCTCCTGTTTGTAACCACAACAAAATAGTTCTAGTGCTTTCTACCAGCGAATCAAGATCCGGCTATATCCCCCCCCCCCTCACAGCCGCACTACAGTTACACGATGTGTCCATGCGCCAGCGCCGACCCTTCATTTTCTAGTTGGCCTCAGCACAGAAACCCCCTCCTCCCCCCACCCGTTAATTGCGACAGCTTGCGCTCCCGTGGATCGTCGAGCCCAGAACCCCGTTGTTATCCACCCGGGTGGGCAAACACGACGCCAGCGTTAAAATAGTCCGCCTCTGGTGGTTTCCGCGGAGGGATACCGGGCGCCGCGTATATAAACGCGCCCCTCGTTGTGCTTGTGACGCAGTTTCTCTCAGGCATCGCTCGGGTGTGGACGTATTTCTTTCGGCGAGAGCGGTTTCCAGCGAAGCTACAGTAAGTGCTTCCCCCTCCCACGGTTTTGTTTTATAACCTTGCTATGGTGATGAATCCTGTGTATAACGCGGTCTCTCGGCCCGTTCCGTTGTGGGACACGGACAGCGAAGGACGCGCTGGCTTAGGGAGGAGGCCATTTCCCCGCCTTTCTAACTAACCATGCCCTGGGGGTTTCATTAATAATCAGATGTACGTGTAATTTTATATTAATTATGTTAATTTATTTCCTCTTGACTGTTTGCCACTCCGATAGTTTACGTTAAAAAGGGCGCTGTTGGCGGTTACGCATTACTTTTGCGGTAGTCATTTTAACATTCCTTCGGGGGGAGGGTAACTGCGAAAGCGGTTTTCGCTTCCCCCTCCCCGCTTGCTCGTCCTCGCTCCCCCCCCCCCCCCCCCGCTTGCTCGTCCTCGCTCCCCCCCCCCCCCCGCTTGCTCGTCCTCGCTCCCCCCCCCCCCGCTTGCTCGTCCTCGCTCCCCCCCCCCGCTTGCTCGTCCTCGCTCCCCCCCCCCGCTTGCTCGTCCTCGCTCCCCCCCCCGCTTGCTCGTCCTCGCTCCCCCCCCCCCCCACTTGCTCGTCCTCGCTCCCCCCCCCCACTTGCTCGTCCTCGCTCCCCCCCCCCACTTGCTCGTCCTCGCTCCCCCCCCCCACTTGCTCGTCCTCGCTTTCCCCCCCCCCCCCCCCCCCCACTTGCTCGTCCTCGCTTGCTCGTCCTCGCTTCCCCCCCCCCCGCTTGCTCGTCCTCGCTTCCCCCCCCCCCCGCTTGCTCGTCCTCGCTTCCCCCCCCCCGCTTGCTCGTCCTCGCTTCCCCTCGTCCTCGCTTGCTCGTCCTCGCCTGTGCGCGCCCCTTGCTCTTCCTCGCCTGTGCGCGCCCCCCTCTCTGAGCTGATGTGTGACGTGTCTGCTCACGAGGCACAAAGGGGGCGGCGCGCGCAGCGGGTGGGGACATCAGGATCAGCTGGAGGGGAGGGGAGGGGGAGATTTGCCTGTGACATCGCTGATGGTGACGTCATTTTGTCGCAACTGTTGGGCGAGGTTAGCAATATTTCTATAATTAATATTTAGTCGGTGTATTAGGTTGTGTTTTTTTGTGTGTGCAGCTGGCCCTGGATAAGACGAGGTGTGTGAATCTCAGCCGTAAGAACATTGTTGGTCCTAAAATTATCTTATTAGGACAAGTAATTTTTAGCAGTCCATTTTATTTTGTGTAGCTGTGCATTACTTTATTACAGATACACCACGCCTGGGTTGGTATAATTTCTATATCTTCAGTAATATGTTTAAAGGGAATCAAACCTGCCAGGAAGTGACAACAATCCTTCCCCCCCCCCCTTTTTTTTTTTGTTTTCCTGCTAGCAGAAGTAATCGATTTGATGGGGATCTTGGTATACTGAATTATTGTGATTTTAGAGGATTTAATTGTTAAATTACTTTTGCAAGTGTGAATATTGTAATTAATTATGTATTTTCTCCCTTTTTTTTTTTAAGAACATGCAGATATTTGTGAAAACACTGACGGGGAAGACCATCACTTTAGAGGTGGAACCAAGTGACACCATTGAGAACGTGAAGGCCAAAATCCAGGACAAAGAAGGGATTCCTCCAGACCAGCAACGGTTGATCTTCGCCGGCAAACAGCTTGAAGATGGTCGTACCCTTTCAGATTACAACATCCAGAAAGAATCCACTCTGCACTTGGTTCTCCGGCTGAGAGGTGGCATGCAAATCTTCGTGAAGACATTGACTGGAAAGACCATCACCCTTGAAGTTGAGCCTAGTGACACCATTGAAAATGTAAAAGCCAAAATCCAGGATAAAGAAGGAATCCCCCCAGACCAACAGAGATTGATCTTTGCTGGCAAGCAGCTTGAAGATGGTCGTACCCTTTCAGATTACAACATCCAGAAAGAATCCACTCTGCACTTGGTTCTCCGGCTGAGAGGGGGTATGCAAATCTTCGTGAAGACCTTGACGGGAAAGACCATCACATTAGAAGTGGAACCAAGTGACACCATTGAGAACGTGAAGGCCAAAATCCAGGACAAGGAAGGAATCCCCCCAGATCAGCAACGGTTGATCTTTGCTGGCAAGCAGCTTGAAGATGGTCGTACGTTGTCTGATTACAACATCCAGAAAGAATCCACTCTGCACTTGGTTCTCCGTCTGAGAGGGGGTATGCAAATCTTCGTGAAGACCTTAACTGGAAAGACCATCACCCTTGAAGTTGAGCCTAGTGACACCATTGAGAACGTCAAAGCCAAAATTCAAGATAAAGAAGGAATCCCCCCAGACCAACAGAGATTGATCTTTGCTGGCAAACAGCTTGAAGATGGTCGTACCCTTTCTGACTACAACATCCAGAAAGAATCCACTCTGCATCTGGTTCTCCGGCTGAGAGGGGGTATGCAAATCTTCGTCAAGACATTGACTGGCAAAACAATCACCCTGGAAGTAGAACCAAGTGACACTATTGAAAACGTCAAGGCTAAAATCCAAGATAAAGAAGGGATCCCCCCAGACCAACAGAGATTGATCTTTGCTGGCAAGCAGCTTGAAGATGGGCGTACCCTTTCAGATTACAACATCCAGAAAGAATCCACCCTGCACTTGGTTCTCCGGCTGAGAGGGGGCATGCAAATCTTCGTGAAGACCTTAACTGGAAAGACCATCACCCTTGAAGTTGAGCCTAGTGACACCATTGAGAACGTCAAAGCCAAAATCCAGGACAAGGAAGGGATCCCCCCAGACCAGCAAAGATTGATCTTTGCTGGAAAGCAGCTGGAAGATGGCCGTACCCTTTCTGACTACAACATCCAGAAAGAATCCACTTTGCATCTGGTTCTGCGCTTAAGGGGTGGGAATTGAGCCAATCCTGTATTGCTGATCTGCAGGCGATTGAGTTGATGCTTTTGTTGCACTTTGTTTGAATAAAGTTATTGCATTCCAAAATAATGACTTTTTGTTCCGTAAACCTGGGTGGGTATTTAGGGCTCTTTAAACTTGGCAGCTATAGATTACAAATATTTGGTACTTATTCTGAGTTTGGGTGGAGTGAGTAATGTTACATGCAGTGTGTGTGCAAGCTTCTCGTGTATCTTAATCCATGTACAATGGTTCATAGGATGTTAATATTACTATACATGAACACTTTAAAGACTAAAAAAAATGTTTTCTAAACATTGAACTTGACCCACTTTACATTCCACGTTGCTTAAATCTGCAGGGTATCTGTGTAAACAAAAGTTGCATTTAAAAGCCTAATGGAAGCACAACAAATGGCCATACATACAGACATCTAATGACTGAACACTATTCTAGGGTTAGTTTAATGTTTATATGGTGGAGTGTGTGGGTGACTGTTTTCAAACTACAGTAGGACAAACTTGTTGGCAAATATGGTATTTCTAACCCAAGTAGTGCCCTTGATTGCAGGAGTACAGTCTGCAGGAAGTTTCTCAGTGGCAGCTCCACTTCATTTAAAATGCAATGAAGGCGCACCAAAAAAATCAACCTGGCATGGTCACAGATTTCAGTCAAGCAGAGTAATTATTTTTATTTGAAGCAAAACATTAATCATGGGAAATGGCTGGGGCTTTGCTACCCCAAATGATATATAATGTGCACAGACGCAGCACACATTCCCTTGTTACAATGCATAGAATTATTTTCTTTGGTGGGGAGACAAACTGCACAAAGTACTTCATTTATAGGTTACTGGGATACAGGTGTTAGAAAAGTAATCCAGGCAGAGTGTGGGGTTTTTTTTTTTTTTTAAACAATTCTGGTCACCCTGAAGTGCCTGCTAGTACCTCACACAAGTTCAAAGAGCTCACTTCATGTGAGTAATGCAAAAACCGCACCGGTCAAAATTATGGCCATTATGTCATCCAGCTAGCGGTGTGGCTACCCTATGGGGGTAAGTATCTCTGAAAGCAGGGGATCCCATGAACTGAAAGTAAAGGATTTTAGCTCTAGAGCCCTGGTTCAATTGTATGTTTAAAGGAAACAAAAAAACATTGCCGCATTAAGTAGACTATCATTATTTTGCTGCAAATGGGGCATATTCTGCAATCCATGGTGAAGAAAGTATCCTGTCTTTTTCATCCTTCAAATCTGTACTGTATTCACTTCCTGCCTATGGGGAAACGTGTTCTTATAAAAGTGGCTATGAGCCTGCAAATACAAGAGGCTATAGTACCGAGCAGGAATAGAAAGCATAAGAATTGTTTGAAAAAGCCAAATGTCTTAGAAATGGTGGGTAACACCTCCGTTGCCTAAATAGCAATTGCACCTATATGTGTATTTTGTTTGGACAACTTATTTGTGTTTATTGAAGCAAGAATGAGAGGATACTCCCCAGCCTTGTTGCACCCTGTGCCGTGGGGAATACTCCCCAGCCTTGTTGCACCCTGTGCCGTGGGGAATACTCCCCAGCCTTGTTGCACCCTGTGCCGTGGGGAATACTCCCCAGCCTTGTTGCACCCTGTGCCGTGGGGAATACTCCCCAGCCTTGTTACACCCTGTGCCGTGGGGAATACTCCCCAGCCTTGTTACACCCTGTGCCGTGGGGAATACTCCCCAGCCTTGTTGCACCCTGTGCCGTGGGGAATACTCCCCAGCCTTGTTGCACCCTGTGCCGTGGGGAATACTCCCCAGCCTTGTTGCACCCTGTGCCGCGGGGAATACTCCCCAGCCTTGTTACACCCTGTGCCGCGGGGAATACTCCCCAGCCTTGTTACACCCTGTGCCGCGGGGAATACTCCCCAGCCTTGTTACACCCTGTGCCGCGGGGAATACTCCCCAGCCTTGTTACACCCTGTGCCGTGGGGAATACTCCCCAGGCTTGGTGATCCCTGTGCCGTGGGGAATACTCCCCAGCCTTGTTGCACCCTGTGCCGTGGGGAATACTCCCCAGCCTTGTTGCACCCTGTGCCGTGGGGAATACTCCCCAGCCTTGTTGCACCCTGTGCTGTGGAGAATACTCCCCAGCCTTGTTGCACCCTGTGCCGTGGGGAATACTCCCCAGCCTTGTTGCACCCTGTGCCGTGGGGAATACTCCCCAGCCTTGTTACACCCTGTGCCGTGGGGAATACTCCCCAGCCTTGTTGCACCCTGTGCCGTGGGGAATACTCCCCAGCCTTGTTGCACCCTGTGCCGTGGGGAATACTCCCCAGCCTTGTTGCACCCTGTGCCGTGGGGAATACTCCCCAGCCTTGTTACACCCTGTGCCGTGGGGAATACTCCCCAGGCTTCCAGGCTTAGTGATCCCTGTGTTTTTTCACATTTGGGGATCCCCGTGCCTTGAGGGGTTACTCCCTGACATAGTCTCCAGATATCTGATTTTTTTTTTACTGCCATTCCTTGGTTGCCTGCCCCCCAAACTAAGTCGGTGAATAACCTACCGAACCAAGCAGTGTCCAATAGTAATCCTGTTACGGCACTCGGCTGTATAGTTCAATATAAAGGGCATTAACCAAGTCTGTGACCGTATAAATGGGACAACTCCCCTAGGGCCAATGTGTAACCGTGACCTGCTTAAGGTGGGACATCAGACTGCCTCATTATTTTTCAAATCCGACTATTTGGAGATATTTTGAAACCTGTTAAACTGAGACACAGGCGGGGACTGATTTCTTCTAGTTAATCCTGTTTAAGTGACGTCGCTGATTTCAACAAGAGTGGACAAGCCAATCTCCCTCCCCTTATCTGTCTGTTCTCTGACAAGCGTGGTGGGGGGGTGGGTAAAGAAAATGTTTGACTGAAACACTTCCCCATATAAAGCCCCCCCATAAAATGCAATATGTAATTACTTTGCAAAATAAATAAAAGCAATCAAATTCACTTTTGGATTAAATATGTATAAGGAAGAAAAGTAGGTTTTTCTTTGGTCTGCTATGTGCAATTGCACCTTAAAAAAAAGTGCGTTACGGTAGCTGTTTGGGGCCAGGAATTCCGGCACAGAACCGCGTACAATCTGCGAGGCAAGTTTGCGATATTCACACACCCCCGAGTACATGGAATTTGTAAACCACGGTCAAAATAAATAATTGCATACATACAGGATTCTGGCGTTACAGGAATGGTGCCTTGTAAAATACATTTTCAGGTGGGGCCAGTATGGTTATTACAAAAATGAGCGTATGTATATCGACTGGCCCACTCAGTCCTCAAGAGCTACCAACAGGTCAGGTTTTCAAGATATTCCTGCTTCAGCGCAGGTGGCTGGTGGAAGACTGATTTCGAATGCTTCCCTCCCACTGCTCTGCTGGGATCTCACGCTTTCCTATAGGGCTGCTTTATAATGTGTGTGGAGACATGAATACGCTTAACACCTTCACCGCCAGAGGGACAGGCAACATTGCAGTGTAGCGCACTGCTGACACTTTGTTCCCCAGCAGAGAAAGGGTTAAAAAGAACTGTTGGCTTAAATAAACTGATTTCTGTTGATCCATTTGCTTGGGGTTGGACATATAGTTTTCCGATTTTATGTTAACCCAGGGGTGGGCAGCGCCAGTACTCAAGAGCCACCAACAGGTCAAGTTTTCAGGATATCCCTGCTTCAGCACAGGTGCACCACCTGTGCTGAAGCAGGGATATCCTGAAAACCTCAGCTGTGGCTACAGTAGCCCTTGAGGACTGAAGCTGGCCCACCCCTAATGCATATCTTTAAACAGCGCTTTACAATACACGCGACATAATATTCTAACGCAATGGGAATGCACAGCCATGTTGTATTTTAACCCTTTCACTGCCGGGGGAGTCTGCAACACATTACAGCACAATGTGTTGGAGGTCTCTTTGCCAGCAAAGGGTTAAAGTTGAACAGGGGGGAGGGGCTGCGCCTTTAAGAAGAAAAAAGTTTGAAGAGACTACATCTCCCAGCAGGCTTCGTGGCGCTGGGTGGGGTGTATGACCCCTCCTCCTGGGGTGTGGCTTCTCCTAAGGACACCATTGGAATGATGAAATCTAGAGAGTGGGGTGAGCTGCTACCATGCAAGTGAATGGGGCGTTCCCCAACCTGCCCCTTGCAATAAAACCCATGGGGAGGATGCCTCCTGAGGAAGGGTTGATGATTGAGCAAAGGGAAGAGGTTCCTCACCGGGCTACAGCAGGCTGACCACTCATCAGCAGGCTGACCACTCATCTGCAGAGTGCCCCATCCTTGTTTACTCCCCACTGTCCCACGTTGCCCTAACTCCTGTGTGAGCAATTATGAGACCCTTCAAGAAGAAGTCTGTGGTCCTGGGGGCTATTGGTTTGGTGTTGGTGGCTTTTGGGACGCTGTTGGTCTTCTTGGTACCTAAGATCATGGACCAACAAGTGGAGAAGGTAAGTTTGTCAGAAGGGAGGTAATGAGGTTTATTTTCCTCCTGTGCAGGAGTTGTATCCTGCTTGATCTTATAGGAACGTGTCATGGGATTACTGGATGATGAAGGCACAATTTGTTTTGTGGGATCACATGGATATGTATCACAATAACTTCTTACTAGGAGACTCCCAAATGCTACACATCCCGACATGCTTTTGTAATGGGCTGCCTTCATTATTATGTACATAATACTATGTATCTATCGGGGTATAAATAATAAGTCTAGCATACTACACTTACACACCACTGATTCCCTAACAGAATTAAAAATAAAATAAAGACACCATCAATTCAAATGATCCGAGAATTATTATTATTTTTTAATAACTGCCCCCCTTAGCACAGAGTAACACGAGATGTTCCTGTGGGGGAGAGGGTTAACCCATTATGTACAGTGATTCTAACTGCAGATGTTCAGCATGTTTGCAGCACTTTGCATGGTTTGCAATGTTAACCCTTGGTTTCGCGTGAAACATTTTGCGAGTCCTGTTTTTGTAGCGTACCCATTGACTTCTGTACCTCGCAAAACTCTCCTATAACTTGCGGTTGCGACGTTTTTGCAGGTTTTTGCCGCGTCGAAGACTAGTTTTGAGGGTTATTTTTTATTTTTTTTAAAGCCCCGTAAAGCTTGGTAAAATATCGCACGAAATGACAAAAACAATGTCTCCAATTCTAACATTTCGGTTTACGTAAAAAAAAAACTACGCAGCTCTTATCTCTTAACCATGTATTATTTGTCATCTTAATGTATGCCCGGGACATACGTGAAAACGAGAGGTAACTCAATGCATTACTTCCTGGTAAAACATTTTATAAATTAAGATAACCTATGAACCCCGATATTGCCATGCCTTTTGTAATTCATTCTGTGAATGAGTTGTTTTTTTTGTGTGTGCGTACGCATGTTTTGTATTAGATAGTCCAGTGTTACTCAACCAGCGTGCCTCCGACTAACCCAAGCTGCCCTGTGGGAAATAAATGCTAATTACAGCATTATGTAAGTGTATGCTGCAATGTTTCGCTGTTGCACTGGCAGCGAGGGACTTCATTGCTGATTTAAAATGTTTGCATTTCATTTAAAATAGTAGAAAACCTAAATTTTTACAATGTCATTTGCTAATCTGTAATGACCGTCACAAACTTTCATTATGATATCGCTGTAATTGTTCCTGGGCACTTGTATTGTTAAAGCCGCCTTGTCAGTGTCCACTCGGTTTTATTGGAAGTTGGATAAATGTGACCGTTGATCAAATGATCAGGTACCCCAATAATTGGGTCATCTCAAAGGGGGGCCCTGTAGGTGAAAAAAAAAAAAAGTTGAGAAACAGATGGTATATTGTCTTTTTTTTGTGTGTCAAGTTTGTTACCAATGTAATGTTTGAAACGATTTGATTTATGAATTGGCTACTGTACCTCTCATGAATGACACGGCGTAGTTTAATACGGGAGGTTCATTTGTGTGATCCTAGATTTCCCCGGGGCAAATAATCAACCCTTTAAAACGATGCCCGAGTGTTACACTTTTTAAAAAAAAAAATTTTTTAAGTCCCAATCCAGCTGGCGTGTTTTTTCCCCTCGATTGATGCAGGGGGTCTCCAGAGCTGACACCTCCCCGCCCCCCCCCCCCCCCAGCACCCCATTAATTTCAGCTCCATGGATCCCCTCCTTCCGGAGATACTTACCCTCCACTGGAGGCGGGAGCTTTAAACTTTGCCTAGATACTGGCACCCCCTTTTTTTGAGGTAAGTATCTCGGGAAGCAGGGTGTCCCCAGAGCTGAAATTAACGGGGTTCAGCCTCACTGGCAATCTGTTAAAATAACTTTTCAAAAAAGCATGAAAAATAAATGCACCCAGTTGCTTTAAAAAAAAAAAACCCCACCTTGGTACTCACTGTTACACTTTGCTCATCTTTCAAATAGTCAAATAGTCTTTAAATATGAGGAAAGTATCCGCAATAGTTTGGCGAGTCGGGGTTACAGCCAAACTTCCTTCCCAAAATAAGTGAATAGAAATGCGACTGTTTATACTGATAAACACAATGTTTTGCTGTATACCGTAACTAATACACATGCAGCGTGCTGTATACCGTAACTAATACACGGGCGGCGTGCTGTATACCGTAACTAATACACGGCAGCGTGCTGTATACCGTAACTAATACACGGGCGGCGTGCTGTATACCGTAACTAATACACATGCAGCGTGCTGTATACCGTAACTAATACACATGCAGCGTGCTGTATACCGTAACTAATACACGGGCGGCGTGCTGTATACCGTAACTAATACACGGCAGCGTGCTGTATACCGTAACTAATACACGGGCGGCGTGCTGTATACCGTAACTAATACACGGGCGGCGTGCTGTATACCGTAACTAATACACGGGCGGCGTGCTGTATACCGTAACTAATACACGGGCGGCGTGCTGTATACCGTAACTAATACACGGGCGGCGTGCTGTATACCGTAACTAATACACGGGCGGCGTGCTGTATACCGTAACTAATACACGGGCGGCGTGCTGTATACCGTAACTAATACACGGGCGGCGTGCTGTATACCGTAACTAATACACGGGCGGCGTGCTGTATACCGTAACTAATACACGGGCGGCGTGCTGTATACCGTAACTAATACACGGGCGGCGTGCTGTATACCGTAACTAATACACGGGCGGCGTGCTGTATACCGTAACTAATACACGGGCGGCGTGCTGTATACCGTAACTAATACACGGGCGGCGTGCTGTATACCGTAACTAATACACGGGCGGCGTGCTGTATACCGTAACTAATACACATGCAGCGTGCTGTATACCGTAACTAATACACGGGCGGCGTGCTGTATACCGTAACTAATACACGGTCGGTGTGCTGTATACCGTAACTAATACACGGGCAGCGTGCTGTATACCGTAACTAATACACGGGCGGCGTGCTGTATACCGTAACTAATACACATGCGGCGTGCTGTATACCGTAACTAATACACGGGCGGCGTGCTGTATACCGTAACTAATACACGGGCGGCGTGCTGTATACCGTAACTAATACACATGCGGCGTGCTGTATACCGTAACTAATACACGGGCGGCGTGCTGTATACCGTAACTAATACACGGGCGGCGTGCTGTATACCGTAACTAATACACGGGCGGCGTGCTGTATACCGTAACTAATACACGGGCGGCGTGCTGTATACCGTAACTAATACACGGGCGGCGTGCTGTATACCGTAACTAATACACGGGCGGCGTGCTGTATACCGTAACTAATACACGGGCGGCGTGCTGTATACCGTAACTAATACACAGGCGGCGTGCTGTATACCGTAACTAATACACGGGCGGCGTGCTGTATACCGTAACTAATACACGGGCGGCGTGCTGTATACCGTAACTAATACACGGGCGGCGTGCTGTATACCGTAACTAATACACGGGCGGCGTGCTGTATACCGTAACTAATACACGGGCGGCGTGCTGTATACCGTAACTAATACACGGGCGGCGTGCTGTATACCGTAACTAATACACATGCGGCGTGCTGTATACCGTAACTAATACACGGGCGGCGTGCTGTATACCGTAACTAATACACGGGCGGCGTGCTGTATACCGTAACTAATACACGGGCGGCGTGCTGTATACCGTAACTAATACACGGGCGGCGTGCTGTATACCGTAACTAATACACGGGCGGCGTGCTGTATACCGTAACTAATACACGGGCGGCGTGCTGTATACCGTAACTAATACACGGGGCGGCGTGCTGTATACCGTAAATAATACACGGGCGGCGTGCTGTATACCGTAACTAATACACGGGCGGCGTGCTGTATACCGTAACTAATACACGGGCGGCGTGCTGTATACCGTAACTAATACACGGGCGGCGTGCTGTATACCGTAACTAATACACGGGCGGCGTGCTGTATACCGTAACTAATACACGGGCGGCGTGCTGTATACCGTAACTAATACACGGGCGGCGTGCTGTATACCGTAACTAATACACGGACGGCGTGCTATATACCGTAACTAATACACGGGGCGGCGTGCTGTATACCGTAACTAATACACGGGGCGGCGTGCTGTATACCGTAACTAATACACGGGCGGCGTGCTGTATACCGTAACTAATACACGGCCGGCGTGCTGTATACCGTAACTAATACACGGGCATCTATTACCCTACTACTTGGCAGAGCCCCCATGCTGTATTCAGTCCCATTGATTTTAGGCGCCAGAAATAACGGATGCACTTGTTATGTGATTCAAATTATGTTTTTTATTGAGCAACTCCAGCCAGTAAAACCTGTGCCACGTTCTGCGCTGCCACGTTCTGCGCTGCCAGAGATGGGCTGTAAAATAATTATTTCATATGTTTCTTGTGACGCTCCTCTCTCATTGAGCCCATGTTGCGTTTAGATTGGTGCACTGTTATTGCCTAAAACATGTCTGTCCAATGAAGGTGTTTTTATTACAATGTTTGATTAAAATCGAGAGAATCCGTATGTTTTATTTCTTAGATTTTCTTTATTTAAACATTAATTTGAAGACAGCTGGGAATCCGTTCGGTGGTTAAGAACTGATGGCGCGTCCGAGTAACGCGTGGCCTGGCCAGCTGCTTTAATGTCATTAAACACATGTCCGACATATCGATTTTTAGCACTGTGGACGTTTAAGGGGTTAGAGCAGTGTTTCAACTTCTTTTTTTTTTTTTTTTTGTGTGTGTGTTCAGGAACCATATAATTTTAAATTCTACAGAACCCCAACCCTCTCTAATAGCGCGTCTGGGATCAGATGCATTGTAAGGAACCCCAACCCTCTCTAATAGCGTGTGTGATATCAGATGCATTGTAATGAACCCCAACCCTCTCTAATAGCGTGTGTGATATCAGATGCATTGTAATGAACCCCAACCCTCTCTAATAGCGCGTCTGAGATCAGATGCATTGTAAGGAACCCCAACCCTCTCTAATAGCACGTCTGAGATCAGATGCACTGTAAGGAACCCCAACCCTCTCTAATAGCGCGTCTGAGATCAGGTGCATTGTAAGGAACCCCGACCCTCTCTAATAGCGCGTCTGAGATCAGATGCATTGTAAGGAACCCCAACCCTCTCTAATAGCGTGTCTGAGATCAGATGCATTGTAAGGAACCCCAACCCTCTCTAATAGCACGTCTGAGATCAGGTGCATTGTAAGGAACCCCAACCAATTCTTGCTCCGCGCTCTCACGCTTAGACTTATTTTTTTTTTTTGTGTAAACCCAACATTTTCTTAGAAAATGGACCCATTTACTGATTTTATTTTTCTGAAGCACGAAAGGGTTGTAGCGAAGGAGACGGCAAAATGTTTTGCGCTAGTGGCTGGTATGAGGTTTGTATAGTATTCCACAATCGCTAAATGGTAGAAATAGAATGTCGGGGGGGGGGGGGGGGGGGGGTCTGTCACTGCAGCCTAAAGATAATGTAACCCTTTGTCTGCCAGAGGGGCCTGCTACGCATTAATCAGCAAATGTGCTGATCTGGCCGGCATGGAAAGGGTTAATAAGGATCTGAGCAGGGCTTTGCAAAGGAAGGTATATATGTATAGGGACCAGCTGGCCCATATATACATCTGCTCTCCAACACCGATTGACATCACGCAGGGCCATACATTAAAACTGCAGCCCCAACATTTCCTCGTGTAAGTACAGGGGCGAGAAAAAGTTTGGGAACCTCTTAGGATTTTCCCATATTTCAAACCTAAAATGTTGTTCGAACTTAATCTAAGCCCTAATAAAAGATAAAGATAACCTGATCAAACCAATGACACACAAACCTGATACTTTCTCAACGTTTATTTATCCACAAACGATTAAACATTCAATATCCAAGAGTGAAAAAGTACGAGACCCTTTTGGACTCAGTACCTGGTGGCGCTCCCGTGAGCAGCAATGACTTCAACCGCGCGTTTCCTGTAACTGCCGGTCAGTCTCTCACATCGGGTATGGGGAATTTTGGCCCATTCCTCTGCTTCAACTCGGGGACCATTTGAGGGCTTCCTTGCATGGACAGGTCACCTCGGGTCCTGCCACATTTCGGTAGGGTTTAGGTCCGGACTTTAACTAGGCCATTCTAAAATGCGGAATTTCTTCTGCTGCAGCCATTCTTTTGTAGATCTGCTTGTATGTTTAGGATTATTGTCTTGCTGCATGAACCACTTTCGCTTCAGCTCACTGACGGGTGGCCTGACATTCTCCTGTAGAATTTTCTAATACATTACAGAATTCCAGGTTGTGTCAATGATGGCGAGCCGTCCAGGTCCTGAGGCAGCAAAGCAGCCCCAAACCATCATGCTCGACGGTTGGCATGAGGTTCTTCTCTTCTAATGCAGTGTTTTGGTTTGCCAAACATAACGTTTCTCATTGAGGCCAAAAAGTTCTACCTTTGACTCGTCTGTCCAAAGAACATTGTTCCAGAAGTCTTGTGGATCATCTATGTGCTCTTTTGCAAACTTCACACCGGCAGCAACATTTTTATTTTTTAAGAGAGCGGTGGTTTCCTCCTGGCTATCCTTCCATGAACACCATTCTTCAGTCTTTTTCTGATTGAGTGATTAAACACTCACATTAGCCAAGGTGAGAGTGGCCTGCAGATTCTTGGATGTTACTCTAGGGTTCTTTGTGACTTCTTGGATGATTTGCTGGCCTGTTCTTGGGGAGATTTTGGTAGGACAACCGCTCCTGGGTAGAGTAACTATGGTCTTGAACGTTCTGCGTTTGTCTGACAGGGGATTGGTGGAGCCCCAAATCCTTAGTTGGTTTATAACCCTTTCTAGACTGAGCATCAATAACTGCTTATCTTAGGTCCTCAGAGATTTCTTTTGATTGTGGCATGACGTGTTTCCACACACCTGTTTGGTGAAGACCAACCTCACAAAGTTTCTGATCTTTATATAGGGTAGGGCCTCCCAAACCCACCCCTGAAGATCTACCTAATTATTTAAACACCTGATTCTAATTACCCCCTTTTAATTTTGCTGATAAAACCAGGGTTTCCACTTTCTCACATACCCTGACTCTTAATTACTCATTGTCTAATTCAGGGGGGCGCAAACTTTTTTCCCTGCGCCCCCCTGACGGCTGTCCCCTCGCTCCCGCGCCCCCCCCAACCCCAACTTACCCGCGCTCCGGCGTAATGACGTCACGTTGCCATAGCAACGTGACGTCACATGACCTCGCAGCGTCATTTTGACGCCGCGTTGCCATGGCGACGCCGGGAGGAAGCCGCCGGAGCCACGGGTAAGTATGGTTTACAGAGGCCCTGCAGCTCCCCCGGCACTTAATTTAAGTGCCTTCGGGAAGCGCGCGGGGCCTCTGTAAACCCCGCGCCCCCCGTCGGCAGTCTCGCGCCCCCCCTGGGGGTCGCGCCCCACAGATTGCGCACCGCTGGTCTAATTCATACATCATTTTATTTCAAAAGACATGGAATTGGTTAATATAAACCCTATTGGATATTTAAAAAAATACTTTTTTTTTTTTTTATTCCAAAGGTTATCATGGAAAAACTATGGAATTTCTGTAATTATCATTGGGGTTCACAAACTTTTTCTCGCCACTGTATGTGCGTGCTACTTTAGTTACTGCATCCATTCTTAATTTTCTGGTGTTCAACATCAACCTCTAGGAAAAGCAGTGTAGGACACTTGGTCATGTCCAAATGACCGCTGGCGTTTAGCCGCTGCTCATCTCAGCGGGACACTCGCCCGCTTCGCTGCTAAGGTATGTCACTAACCTTTAGCGCTTCCCCTAAAACCCCCTCATACTAACGCTACCTCCTAACCTAAAAACCTCAACCCCTTACCCTAAACACTAAAACTCCTACTGTTAACCCCATACCCTACAGCTTACCTCATTGAAGCGGCTGTGGCGGAGGGACCCCTGCAGCTAAATGCCAACGGGGAGTTAGTTGCGGCGGAACTGGCGCGACCCGTGGTGGATTTCCAGATCCGCCGCCCCATGGCACTTACCTGGCGCCGTCTCCTCCGTTCTGTCGCCCTCCGTCTTCGTCGAAATCACAGCGTCAAATGACTGTGCACGTCGCCAACGCGATGTCACACGGTATCTAATTGCCATAGCAACATGACATAATTTGACGCCACGCTGTCGCATTGCCATGGCAATGAGATGCCGTGTAACGTCGCAGTGTCATTTTGACACCGTAGAAAGAAGGCGAAGGTGGCAGCAGGTAAGGAACTTCTCGATTTGGCCCAAGAGCGCGGGCTTTGTGTATGGAGGTGGCAATTTTTTCCGCCCCCCAAACTTTGCCGCCCTAGGCCCGGGCCTAATGAGAATTGTGCAATTTTGTAGGAAAATCCGCCTCTATGACAAATTCAGAGCTACATAGTTACATAGTAGATGAGGTTGAAAAAAGACGAACGTCAGTCAAGTTCAACCTATGCTAAATTTGTTTTATTTGAAGTTGGGTCTTTCGGTCCCAATGTTCCAAAAGCAATTCCGTATATCCTGAATTGTAAAACCATTCTAGAGAGCATGCTGGATGGATGTACAAACTCGCTGTATTAAACTTGCTATATGTCTATTTTTCTAACTGGAACTGCTTCTTTTTTAAAGACCGAAGTTGTCAGGCAGAGCAGAGCAAACAAAAATGGGTAACAGGAGGATCTTCAACAAACAAACCCATAATCCAAGGTTACAACAGGCTTGTCCTACACAATCCTGTGTCATGGTTCTGTGTTTGCTGGCACAGTACGTGTAATAGAAGAGCTAGTACAGAAGACCTAATTAATACATCGCACACACACACACACCACATATCCCTTTGGGCGATCACACCACTGTGACGTGATGCAGCGTCGGTCATGTTTGCATAATTCCAAACTACTTTTGTAAGGGAAAACCAGGGAGGGGTCTTATGCGAACTTGTCTAAGCAACTTTCATCCCATTCCGCCGCAGCTTGTACAATTCATCTCGGCTGCTCCTCCTTTCCCACACACACACAACTAGTTCTTCTCGGATATCAGGCGCCACCACCATTGTGTGTCAGGTGGCTTCTCCAAAAATACTAGAAACAATGGTGGCTGGTGCAACACCCAAACACCAACACCCCTCTCACCACTCTCTGCTCCATGCTGTTTCCTCCTCTGCTTGGCCCCTGGCTCCTGACACCTGCACCCTGATTGGCTGCTGCTAGGTAATGCAGCCAATCCGGACGGAGGAATCTGCCAAGCCCCCTAGCAACAGCCCTGCTCGGGGAAATCGTGTGGGCCCCCCCAAGCTGGTTAGGTCACGGTGTCCAGAGAGGTAATACCAGACACACGTTCAGAGGTCATACTGGACACATGAATGTCCAGTATTGCCTCATTTGTTGTGTGTGTGTGTGTTTGTGTGTTTGTGTATGTGTGTTAATAGAATTGGCAGGGGAAAACCGTGCAATATAGGCAGAAAAGTTTTGCTCTCGGGCCCACTCGAACACCCGTTGTCACAAAAAAGTGCAATCTTTGCCCAAATGCCGAAGAACCCACTGCCAATCGCATGACAGTGAAATATGCAATTTGCCTGCATTTGTGTCGCATGACTGGTCCATCTCGCCCTCCCCCCCCCCCACGCAGAACATATGACTTTTCTTTTCTTTCTCCTAACCAGCCAACGTCCTTAAAAATCAATTTCTCTGTGGAGCATCCCCCTGGCTGGTATACAGCAATGTTCCTAACGTTTTCCCGTGGAGTAAGATCCCCTGTTGGACTCCCCTTATTCTCAGAGTGGGATGTGATGTTTTCGGCAGCGCGTCACTCTGTCCGTGCTGACCACTTCCTGAGCCGGTGGTATACCACCAAAGCAAACAAACCATGCAAAAAATAACTCCAATTCAAAACTGGAAACATCGGTGTATTTGTCATAGAAAGATCCCTTTTTTTACATTTATATGTATATGGAAAAGACCCTCAGACTTTCTTTATAGCGACTGTAATAACTGGCACTGGCTTTCAAAACCTATTTTGAATGCAATAGTTCCAAAGGCAAAATCTTCAAACATTGTAGGTGATTATAAGCCTTATATCAACATCTTTTTTTTTTATTTTTATTTTTAATATTTTTTTATTTTTAGAGACCAAACATTAAATCTGACGGGGAACAGGTAGAAGATGAATATTTATTTAAAAAAAAAATATATATATATTTTTTTTGCGGTGGTCAAAAGTTGCAGATAAAACCGATTTTGTATGTTTGTGCCGTTGACGGTATCGATGCCCGCTAATAATATCGTGTCGGAAGCTGTGTTATCCATGGAAAGCTTTAGCCAGGTCAGGATTTAAAGATATCCCTGCTTCAGCACAGGTGGCTCACAGTTCCTGCTTCAGCACAGGTGGTGCTGTCAATGGCCGAGCTGCCTGTGCTGAAGCGGGGATATCCTTGAAACCTGACCTGTTGGTGGCCCTTGAGGACTGCAGTTGGCTGCCCTTGGGTTTGCCTGTTCTGTTGCCGTATGAATAATGATCGCATGGAAAGAATGTAAATATTCTCGGTTTCGCTGTTCGAGCATGTTTAATATTTTCTTTCACATGCTTTAAGACCGACCATAAAAAAAGAATGTCCCCTAGCGATCTGCCCGTGGCCATTTTTATTGTTAAGTTGCTCATCCACTTAACCTCTACATTCCTGGAACAGAATGTAACACGTCCATCTCCAGCTCTGGAAGGGACTGCTCTACTGTGTGTGTCTCTTTGTACACATCACTTAGCTCAGGGGTGCCAACTGCAGGATAGCCCTGCTTCAGCACAGGTGGCTCGACTGAGCCTCTGTTTGAGCCACCTGTGCTGAAGCTGGGATATCCCGAGTGTGTGTCTTGAGGACTGGGGTTGAGCACCACTGGCTTAACCCATTCACTGCTTGTAGAGACTGAGGAACAAGTTGCCTGTGCTCAGTGATCAGCGAATTTGGTTGTGTGTTGGCTGAATAAACGTGAAGTTACTTGTTGCATTATATTGGGGTCTCGTCATTTTTGCATAATCTCTCTTAAATGTTCATTTTTTGTGTGTGCGCGCATCAATTGACTCGCCAGATCCAAGATGGCGCCCAAGAGGTTTGCATCAAATGTATGTAATCTACATTCAAATCAAATATTACACAATTAGTTCTATTCTAATCGAGTCCCACGTACAGCGAGCGTTATACACGGCTCTTGTGCATTTAGTAGATAATCAGTCTCTTCACTAAAGTGAGATTGCCATGATCAATCACTTATTTAATGTCCCTTAAAGATGGCCACCTACGCGCGCGCGCATAAGGTACATGTGCATACGCACTGCCGCACGCATACAGTACATGTGCATACGCACTGCCGCACGCATACAGTACGTGCGCATACTTCACTGCTGCACGCATACAGTACGTGCGCACACGCACTGCCGCACGCATACAGTACGTGCGCACACAGCACTGCTGCACGCATACAGTACGTGCGCACACGCACTGCCGCACGCATACAGTACATGCGCATACGCACTGCCGCACGCATACAGTACATGCGCACACGCATTGCACGTCCCTAACCGGTTATTTTGGGAAGCTGAATTGTACAAAACTAATTTAGAAGTATCATTTTAGTGGAAATAGCTCCTGGAAACACTGCATTCTGCCAAAGCAGCAATTATACCGCGTGGGATCGCACAATACAGCGATGTCAGTACAGTTATATGGGTCTGTCCTGTGCTGCGGGTGTTTGCTTCTCTGTAATGTAATACCATGCAGGGTATTCAGACTGGGGTATCTCCTATGTCCGGATGCCCCTCTTTGACTAGCATTATTTTTACGGTTATGTTGCGTTTTGGGTGTTCTTGACCTTTTTTCACAGCAGACTCGAGACGGATGTGACCTACTTATTTATTTTTTTCCGTTGGCATCATTCTGCCAGATCCAATTTATATTACAAGGATTTCACGCTCATCCCCGCGCTGATGAATTCCCTCTAATAGCCCTAACCTTCATCCTGTTCACATTCTCCGTGAAATGATCTCGGAGTTCCCCAAATGAGAACAGTGTTCATAATAAAGCATGTTATGCTGTAACCCCTAAAAATGGCTGGAATTATGCGCCGTATTTATAAAAGGAAAACACACACGATGGGGTGCTCTGTAAACCAGACCAGTATACAACACGTGAATACTATATAATAATAATAATATTATTATTATTATTATTATTATTATTATTATTATTAGTGGTCCTTAGGACAGGAATTCACATAAAGAAAGATGTTTGTTTGAATCGACTCCTTGACGTTTTGGCTTTTCTCTGCTGCGAGTTGAAAACGTAGACTGGGTTATAATCTTTGTTGTTTTTGTGAGTACTTTATTCTGTATTTATTATACGTTGGTGGTCCTGGTGCTTTACCGTTTAGGTGACGGCAAAATGCTACTTTTCCAGGGTCTGTTCGTGCTAACCACTCCAGCGTATCGCGATGGAACTGGAACCGCCTTCCGCTTCCGTCAGCCAGGGGCTGCCGACGTGATCACATGAACGCAAATGCCGGCGCGCCAGTGACACTATTGTGCCGCCGGACTTCCGGCGCTGAAACGGTTGCCGTGTTCCTTGTTTTTGTATCTCGTGAAAGAGGAATCCCGTATCGCTTTTCGTTGGGAACACTGAATTCAAGGAAATCCCTTACTTGGGTTCAGCTGTCTGAGTAACGATGGCTTCATAATGTCTTTGCAAATACAAGAAACGGTAACGATTTACTGGGGGGGGTCTGACCTCTGGCAAGTGGTCTCATCGCCAAAAGACACAAAGATTATAACCTCTGACCCCTCCAACAGAGCATTCGTATACCACGGAAATGTTACGTTTAAACCTTGATCTAAAAACACATTTGTTTTTTTACGTGCCACTGTTCAATTGATCTTTTTGAACATAACACTGCCTTTTTGTCCACTTTGGTCCTGGAGGGGGCTGAACTTTTGATTTGGGACTTTCTGTTGCTTATCTGAGCTGTAGCACATGCTTCAACTTCAACTTAAACCGGTATTAGTATCAAGTGGCGCTGAAAGAAGGCCATTGTTGAACATTACGAGCTTGCATAACTGCACTTTGTGGCAGTGGGTTGGCTCCCGATAGATAACGTCCAGATAAAATGCACAGGGCTTAATCTCTTGAAGCTCCACTTTTTATGATATCCGGTGTCTAGGAAAGGCGCAGCAGTAAGGCAGAAACATGCATCGCGCGGTCGCTGGCTGCATGCATGGGTATGAAAATATTTCACAAATTATTTTTTTTGTCTACAGATATATTTTTGTAAGTTAGGAAAAAGAGATGCCTAGCACAAAGTTTTTTTTTTTAGGTGTCGGCACAATATTCCATTATACTGGAAGTGTAAAGAGACATTCTAACTTGCAACTCCCTCTAAGATTCAACACACACACACACACACACACACACTTTTTAGAAATCGAAGTTGCGCTGTTAATCGCACAATGACTGGTCAGAATTTTTCTCACTTAAATTGTGGTTTGGGGTAACAGCCCGTTAAACACGTGTTGCTGAAAACCCCACTAAGTGCATGTATTGGGAAGCCATACATATGCCCGCCATAGGCAGACGACACGCAGAAATGATTTATTGACAATGCCATTCTCGAGTAGTGTATACACCGGAATAGCGATTAACTCGATTCCTTTTAAGCAGCATACAAAGTGATCCTATAAAATCCCCACTCTAGCCACATTCTCTAGGCGGATCATGTGTACCAAGTGCTCTGAATTCTTGCATCCATTACATCTCTTTGCGCTAGCCTCGTAAAAATATTACCCCCTGTACGCTGTGGCACTGGTTTTTTAGTGCCGCACATTTTGAGCCTGGTGAAGGATGTCCCGCTGTAGGAAAACGTATCGCCATGGGCTGTTCTTTTTCTCTGTACCGAACAACATTTTTGAAATATTTCTAATAGCGGACTTGTGTTCGCAAATTCTTTCTCTTCAGTTCCACCAATATGCAGAAATGAGCTTGTACAGTATATAACGTGTACACGAGCAATTAATAAGCTGTATGTAATGCTTTTCCCCCCCAGTAGACGGGTGCAAGACGTGGCTTTTATTATCATAGCCTAGGAATGATTAAATTGCATACAATGACCGCATCTATAATTATCTACTGGAGGTTTCAAATCGCTCCAAGTCAGTCTGTTCGTTTTTTATTACGCACGCTTCTATATGTCAATCTCGGCAATCTAGTCACAATAATGTCATTTCTTGTCATGGCCGAGCAGATGCCAATGTTGATAAAAGTGGAATCTGTAGTATACGTAGATACAGAATGACATCTGATGTCAGGTTTTTTTTTAACACTTTGTTTCTGTAGTTTATTTCTTTGATTCCCATAGTCATTGTGCCATATAACCGCTGTATAAATCGTTGGGATAACACTTCTGATTGCGACTGTAATTCTTGTGTTCTAGTACACATTCTCAAATATTAGGAGTTGGCCCTTTGGTGCATTTCTTTTGACATTGGACATGCAGAGGAAAAAAAATGCAATAAATAATTAACTGCTGTTGGCTTTCTGTCAATAGCAGTTTCCAACTTGTCATCCTTTATTCTTATGGTAAGGTCCAGAAACACTATCTGAGATGCCATACTCCATGGTAAATTTCAAACCACCAAAATGTAGATTGATACTCAAAGTAAATCCTCTGGACCTGACCACAACAGAATATCGTCGATATATTGACTGTGTGATATGTGGATCAGATGCAGGGTTGCCACCTTCAGCTGAAGACTAGCTAACCTGGAGACTTTTTGCAATTTTCCGTTTATTTCTATATTTATTTCTCTTGCCTTAAGCTGCATCTTCTCCTGCAAGGTCTCGTCAACATGGCGTTACGTTGTCGTGTTGCCATGACAATGTGACGCCGCTGCAATGTCATGGCAACGGGATGCTGCGAAGTCACGTCCCATTGTCATGTCGACGCCATTTGACGTCTGAGCCATGTTGACGGGACCCTGCCGGGGGAGAGGCTGCCGCCACCCGGAGATTTCGCAGGTAAACCCATAGCCTGGAGATACAGGCCTAAACCGCCAGTCTCCGGGTCAAACCCGGACTGGTGGCAACCCTGGTCCGATTTTTATATTGTTCTTCAAAAAATCCCACATAGAAGTTTGATAAATTGGGTGCAAAAGATTTCCTATTATTTTTTTATTTTATTTTTTTTCATGAAGAATTTGGTCAAACCTGGAAAAAGTGTTAGTAAGCAGAAATTCTGATACCTCAGGAAGGAAAACAGTGACAGTCCTGTTGGTGTACAATGCTTCTATATCAAAGGTGCATGAAAATGTGTGGGAACTTTGGTCCCCCTTCTGCTGCCCTGACAGCCATTTAGTGAACCCCCTAAGCTGAATCTTCTCTGATCGATCACAAGAGAACGGATCGATCGGCAACTTGGCTAATCACTTCTCATTGTGTGGATTGTATTGATGCGCATATTAAAGGGGAAGGGGGAAAATAAAATAAAATGACCGCTTGGACTGCTGCTTTAAGGTACGGTGTCATAACTCCTCATGATCTGGACTTCAGATTAGTCCCAGGGCTACCGATGGGGCAGCCCCTCAAGAACACTGATCTCCACTGTTCAAGCCTGTATTTCTCCAGCTTCCGTTACCAGGGGGCCTGACTTTAAAGGACACTTGCTGCTCTAGAAAACAATAAAGGGGGCTCCTACCCCAAACTTAACTATTTTACAGTTGAGGTCCTTCCCTGATCTCTCCTCCCAGGATCTGACCGCTGGAATCCTCCTCCCAGGATCTGACCGCTGGAATCCTTCTCTCCTATTTATCACCTTCCACTGACTCTAGGCAGAAAAGGGGCGGAGCTAAGCCTCTGCCTGCTCATTGATGGACACCTTACCTAGAGGGGCAGGTGTTTAGTATCCAACCCATATAGTAACCCCAACATGGGTGGGGGGAGGGGCTATAGCTATATCTCTAGCTCTTTGGAATAAACTGTTTGTAGCAGATGTGGTGCTTCCATTTTTTGTTTTGTTTTTTGAGGGATTATGTTCAGCAAAGAGGTTAGAAAGTTTTGTCTTTGTGGAAAGCTGCGTGAGAGATCTGCGTGACTGGGGCAAGCTGACGCCTTTTGCAATGTAAGCTGTTCAGCGGAAGGGATGCTGGTACAGTATCTGCTACCCTGTACAGAAGGGTATTTACACATTGTGTAAGGCAGGAGTGCGCAAACTTTCCCCGCTGCTTTCCCCCCCCCCCCCCCTTACCTTGTATTCGGCATCAAATGACACAGTAGGGTCATGTTGCCGTTGTGACGCGTGATGAAGACAAGGGACGTTGCAGAGGTCTCGCGCGATTCCATGGCATTTAATTTAAATGCCTTGGAAGATCGCGGGGCCTTTGCATCCACCGTGCCGCCGCCCCCCCCCCTTAAAATCTTGCGCACTTTTGTTGTAAGGGACCACTCTATTTTGACAGTCGGGTAATCCAAGTAGCAGTCCACACTGATGACTTTAATTTATTTTTTACTTCAGGTCGTGGTCTTGTGCGTTCCAGCGCTAATCGTGCGTTCCAGCGCTAATCGTGCGTTCAGGAGATGAACGTTCTGGGAGGCTAAAATGGAGTTCTCCCCCGCGCCCAGTGTAGTCTAACCCAGACGCTACAGATTCAGAATCACCATTTTTAATGCTGCTTTTTTTTCATGTTTAATTTTATTTTAAGAGCAGGTCATTCCCTGGGAGCAAGATGATAACATTATAGGAGTTACATTCGCAGAGGCTTGGGAGGGAGGGAGGGTTTGCTGCTCGGAGATGTGGAGCCCAGCGGGTTATAAGCCAATCAAAAATACCTGATATATCCCAGATCGGTCATTCTATCATCAAAACGAGGGGGGGGTCTGGGGGTTCCCGATGTGGTCAGGTACTATCTCGCAGCTCAGGTGAAGCAGGCTGTAGTTTGGCATTACGACCTGGCCTCCACCTGCTGGCTTGCGATAGAATCCCATTATGCAGCCCCATCCACACTTCAGGTCCTACTGTGGTCCCAGGGAGGAAGGGAAGGAGGACCGCGGAGGTTTGAGCTAGGAGCAATGAGATGCATGTGGGACATATGGCTCAAAAACACAGGGAAATATGGGCTACTAGCTACCCCGTCTCAGTCACCCCCTATCTTTGGAAACCCGAACTTCCCGCCCTTGTGTTCTAAAGAAATTTTGGCCAATTTCAGGGTCTTGGAATAAGGCTGGTTGCCGATTTTGCTGAAGAATGGAGAGATCCTATCCTACCAGGAACTACGAGGCAAATATCAATCCCAAAACCTCCACTTGTTCAAGTTCCTACAAATCGGGCATTTTCTGCTTTCTCTCTCCCAAAACTCCTAAATTCCCCCCACCCACTAGATTCGAAACCATATGCAGTAAAGGCAGGTACCAAAGAGGACTAAATATATCTGAGATCTATAGGGGGATAGAGTCGTCATCGGAACCCCCCGACCCACCATTATATGCAAAAATGGTCCGAGGACCTCAATGTACAAATAGAAAAAGACGAGTGGGAGGACATTTGGGAGATGGCGGCGAACACCTCAATCTGCACAGTAACAAAAGAGAATATCTACAAAATTCTATTCCAATGGTACCTGACCCCGGCTAGGCTGAGCCAGATCTTCCCTGGCACACCTGACCTGTGCTGGAGGGGATGTGGTCAAAAGGGAGACATGGCCCATATTTGGTGGTCGTGTCCAGAGATACAGAGGTTCTGGGCAAGGATCCAGACGCTGCTCCACGAGACCACGGGGATCCCCTTCCCCCTGGACCCGCTGACCCTGGTGCTGATCAAACCTTTTGATGACCTGCCTCCGCCGATAAGCAGATTGGTCTCTGCAATGCTGACGGCGGCTAGATGCTCAATAGCAGCAGCCTGGAAGCAGATTAAAGCCCCCCCACGAGAAACACGGTAATTAGGAGGATAGACGAAGTAATGTCTATGGAGAAGCTAACTGCCATGCTACACAAAAAAATGCCGCAGTTTTGGAGTACTTGGGATCCCTGGATAGGACCACAGGTTCTGGGCCTGCATTAAGGCAGGAGGGACGAGATTATAGCGAGAACGGAGGAGATGGAGATCCACGGAGACCCTCACCCTCTCCCCTCTGTTTGTCTACCCCTCCTCACTCCCCAACGCCCCTCCCCCCTACGCCACCCCTCCCCTTACCCTCACCCCGAAATAAAAAATTCTATTGGCTAACACCAAACTGTTCCAACTGAAGTTATGCAGTCATGTGCCAATGACTATACTGTACCCATATCTGTAAGTGTTGATGCCAATAAAAATGTTTGATACAAAAAAATACCTGATATATATCTATATAGATCTAGTAGAAGGAGTTCTGTATGAGAAGTACCGGGTCACAAGGTTAACTTGTGTACTTGCACAATCCAAACCTTTATATAAGTTGCAGCGTCCGATTATATCACGGCCTACGTCAAATCTGAAATAGATAACATTTTGAATCATTACACGCGCCCCGGAGCAGTGTAAAGGTCGCGGCTGGCGGGGGCGTGACCTGGCTGTTATCATCCTGTATGTATCCCGTGTTACCGTTCCTTAATGAGGGGTTCTCTATGCCGGTCATCAAACCTTCCCTCCCCCCCCCCCAACAGGTCTGGTTTTCAGGATACCCCTGCTTCAGCCCAGGTGGGATATCCTGAAAACCTGACCTGTTTGGGGGGGTCTTTATGCTTTCATTTAGTGCACAGTTCTCAACTCCAGGGGAGCACAATCCTTTTTTTTTTTTTCCCCTTCCCCTGCGCCCCCCTTCGTCTGTTCCCCTCTCCTCACGCCCCCCTGCTTACTTTGTTTCAGATGTCCTGGCGTCATGACGTCACGTTGCCATGGCACCGCGACGTCACATGACCCCGCGGCGTCATTTGACGCCGCGTTGCCATGGCGACACGTGACCAGGAGCGTCTGAAACAAGGTAAGTAGAAGGTTACAGAGGCCCTGCAGCTCCCCCGGCATTAATTTAAATGTATTTGGGGAGCGTGCGGGGGGGGGGGGGCTCCGTAAACCCTGCACCCCCTGCAGCAAGTCTCGCGCCCCCCACTTTGCGCACCGCTGCTCTACTCGATACCGATAAGACACCTGATTAAATCCTTGTTATGAAGAACCGCTATATATTGTCTTTGAAATCATTTCAGGGGTTAATTCAACATACTCTGTTTACCCCGTACTTCCTTTCACTATCCTACTTTAGGAAACCCTTTTAGTAACTGGTCAAGTTTAGGTCTGGATGTCTTACTATGAACCATGCAACATAAATAGAATCTAGAAGACACCCCACTTCGTTTGGGGGTGCGCTGGCAGTCTCTATCTAACTCCGAATACGCCGCACAGGTGTGAATCCGATCTTGTAACACTGAAACTTGCAGTCATATTAAGAAGTTCCCAAATGTAACATTCTAAATGAGCATCTTTTTAAAATAAATATTAGTGCTTTTTAATGGTCTGGTGACTTATTAGGAACTTTGCTAAAATAACACATTGTATATGCTGACAAAATATGAATTCTTAAGGTAGTTTAAAAAAATAAAATAGTTTTAACTACGTACTGTGTATGAACTTCCACCCGTTTTTGTTACAGATAATGTGATTGTGATGCTTTTTAAGATGAAAGCAAAAAACTAAATTATGCGCCATCCTCAAGAAAACAAATTAACTAGAAGATCTTCCGATCTGTCAGACCGGTGACCTTCCGTTTCTGATTTACTTATTACAATTGTCCTCCTTTTTTTTTTTAAAGCTGAAAAACAAATGTCATGGACTCATGAATTGGATATGTGTTAACCGCGGAAAGAACAGATAATCCGGTCTTCACGGCCACTTGTATGAGACTGGTCTCTGAGCATTACCAAGGCTCTAGCATCAAGCTTGGGGTGGGGAACAGATGACCATCGCCGTTCTCTACCATTCCTCCTTGGCCTGGTTGGATGTTCTCTGAAAGCCGACAAACTTTACCGAGGTTCAGGAGTGGTAAACATCCTTCTGTCATTGGTTGTGTAACTCCCGTCATTGGTGGAAACTCCTTTTCATAAGGTGTGTTGACCCTTTTTTTTTTTTTTTGGAACCCCATATCATTGGGTCTGGCACTCCCACGGTCGCCATGACTGCCGGTTGCTTATGGGAGCTTGCGTTCTGCGCTCTGGTGGAGGACTGAACTCGATCTGGCCGGGAGAGGTGGACTCTTCTAATGTCCGCCTCATCGCTGATGTTGCAATCGCCTGGTGGAGAGGTGACGTGATCGCGATGTACTGCAGGGGCTCTGGCACCCAAAGGGTTAGAGGTCCGAAGTATGATCACGTTCACATGTCTCCGACAGGCCCCCAAACATGCCTTACCCCATGCTCGCTTCCACTGCAGGCAGGGATTCTGGGTAATGGCATGCAAATGACCACTCCAGTGTCATCACTTTTTGCTTCTTACCCACTTCATGTGAATCCCTTCAAGCTTTTAAAGCAAAGTCCGGGTTAAAGACGTGTATAGCCGACAAACCTACACACAGACTGCGGTTTCAACCCATTTTTCGGTCTCCTGGGTGTGAGGATGGTTACGGGCCTGGCATTGGCAAGCTGGTTGTCCAGGTGTACAAATAAAGTTCTGTATGCAAGTCTTTGGGTACAGTCATGTAATCAAACCGATGATGGGAACGTTGGATTCGCACCTGAAATCCACAGTAAGTAGGTACCAATAACCGGCTTGAGTTCTTTCTTCCTTTCTTCTTCTTCCTTTCTTCTTCTTCCTTTCTTCTTCTTCCTTTCTTCTTCTTCCTTTCTTCTTCTTCCTTTTTCCTTTCTTCTTCTTCCTTTTTCCTTTCTTTCTTCTTCCTTTTTCTTTTCTTTCTTCTTCCTTTTTCTTTTCTTTCTTCTTCCTTTTTCCTTTCTTTCTTCTTCCTTTTTCCTTTCTTTCTTCTTCCTTTTTCCTTTCTTTCTTCTTCCTTTTTCCTTTCTTTCTTCTTCCTTTTTTCCTTTCTTCCTTCTTCCTTTTTTCCTTTCTTCCTTCTTCCTTTTTCCTTTCTTCCTTCGTTCCCAGCAAATGATCAACGTAACGTACAGATACCTAGCACGCATATAAAGACATTCTAAATGTGAAAAGTACATAATATGTAAACCATAGGATTCCATCTCCCAGCACCAAAATGGAGCCATTTCCTGGGTTGCCTAAACGACCCATGGATATCTGGGGTCTGTTGGTCCCGCACGGTGCGTCTGACATCAGACTCGCTTAGGCCTGGTCCCCGCTGGCTACTGCAGCGTCTGCTGTTGGGGTCGCTGCAGGGACAATAGCCTCTGCACAATGGGACCGGGCCCGCTGCGAGGGGGGGGGGGGGGCGCTGCGCTCTGCCGACAGTGACTCCTGCTCGCAAGAGAATTGTGATCAGGAGTTGCGACGGAGCGTTAAGCCACGCCCCCGGCGGTTCAGCCAATGAGGGCGAACCTGCCGGGTGACGTCACGACCGCGCCCCCGTCACTCCCCTCCCCCCCCCTGTCTTTTGGTCTGCAGACCGGGGAATCGGCTGCCCGCGCCGCCAGTCTCCCGGGCGCGCGTGCAACGGAGGTACTGGGGCCTCAGCCTTATGTTTTGTCTGCGCGCGTGACGTCATGGCGGGCGCACGCGACACCAGGCGCACCGGGGCGTAAGCAAGACCTCAGACAGCACGATTCTTCTTGAAGCCCCATCTGGTGAAGACATGTTAAATGATGGTGATATATTCCCCTTGGCCCTGGCTCCCGCGGGGTGGGCCTGCCTTGGCATTTCCTATTCTGTTCTTGTTCTAAGCTCTAACTCTGCTTCTTTACTTCTAAAAGGCAACGCGAACATCTCATCCTTTTTATAAAAAAAAAAGACTCTTCCATAGGCTGTATACAGGCCGATTCATACATTTATAGACCATATTCTTGCCTTGGAATATTTTCAATAGGCGTTTATCCATGTTTATTTCTTATTTATTTATTTATTTATTTTTTTTTCATATTTGATGCTTTTTACAGGATTTTCTTCAAAAAGTGACATGAACCCCATGGCCGACCTTTGCTGTAAAACCACAAATTATGGTGTAGATGACGGGAATCGTAGCTTGCGTCCTTGGGGTATTACTAGAGCTACGTGGCATTTCTCTAGAATAAAAAACAAACTGTTTTGTACCAGAAAGATAATTTGCTGGGCTTTTTTTCATTTCAAAACATGCTTCACGTGGTCATTTTTTCCATAGCTCTTCAGGTCCCGACTCTGCTTTTTTGCTTGTGTTTGTCAAAAGCTTTTGATTTGACGTAAATTGTAAAACATAAAAAAACATTTTTTTGGCATTGAATGTATTTCTGTAACTGTACAGAGGCGTGTTGGGTGCTCCAGCAGTAATACTGCATCCCTTCCGTCCTTTTATTTTATTTTTAATTAGGTAATGTAGAATTATACATTTGTCGCATGCTTTACCTGAGCCGGCAATCATTTGCTGCTCCTGTTATAAATCTGTCAAAATCCCGATTTGTGTGCCTAACATAATGGCCGCCTTTCAAGTTTCAATCAATCCTTCAGTCAGTGTAACTCGGCATCAACAATGTATCCTAACATTAGTAGGGTAACATTGACTATTGTTAGTTTGCAGCTCAAACTGCTGGGAACACTGCAACACTTTCCTGTTTGATCATTTGTTGCCAAAGATCTTGCACTGCTGGGGACATATGCTAAAGCCTGCTATGGAAATCAGAGGCTGCTCAGTTTATTAAAACTAATGAAAAATAGCATTGAGTTTTTTTGGTCACTATTTAATACTACAGAACTGCTTTTTTTTTCATCTATATATAAGATTTCACGTGTTTTTTGCTGCTTTAAGATCAGTAATTGAAGTAATGTTAAATTGTCTAATTTATCCTGCAAAAAATGTGGTTCACAGTTGGACCACTTTTTATTTTTTTATTTTTTTTATTATTATTTTTATAGCCATTTGATCAATGTTTGCTACATTATTGAAGTGTTTTAAAATAAACTTGGTGGGCAAATGCTTGAAATTGACTATGTATCATGACAGGATGTAACCATTACAAATAATGGGACATACTGTACAATGAATATGCTAAAGTGGACCTGGGTAAAATATTCCAATGTTGGCGACATTCCTCTGTAAGTGACTTTGGGCTGGGTTGTGTGTCCCTCTGTTAGTGACTTTGGGCTGGGTTGTGTGTGCCTATGTTAGTGACTTTGGGCTGGGTTGTGTGTCCCTCTGTTAGTGACTTTGGGCTGGGTTGTGTGTCCCTCTGTAAGTGACTTTCGGCTGGGTTGTGTGTCCCTCTGTAAGTGACTTTCGGCTGGGTTGTGTGTCCCTCTGTAAGTGACTTTGGGCTGGGTTGTGTGTGCCTATGTTAGTGACTTTGGGCTGGGTTGTGTGTCCCTCTGTAAGATTCACAGTTTAATCTTTGCATCGTTTACTTTGTTAGGCTGCCAGCGTTTGTAGGCCTTGAACTCTGTCCTGGTTCTGTCTAAACCATTTGCCCATCAATCAATGTATTATCTAAATTACACAACCCACTGACACAAACATTAGGAGTGGGTTTTGTAATGTGCCGTGTGGTTTCCCGCAGAAGTTTGTTGGGTTTCCATCGGGGAATTGGAGAGATCCAAAACAAGTCACTATTTTTATTAGAGGTGTATTGTATTATGGACCAGCATTTATATGCTAGGGGAAAACGGCATTTTGAAGCAAACCGGGCAAGATTTTTTGAACCGTGCCAAACCAATGCCAGTAAGGGACCCTTGCCTCTTGCGTGAGCTTTGCTGTTCATATACAAAGACAAGCGCTTACACTTTTATTTAGGTTCTTCCTACAGCCCATTGAGATGCACGAGCCTTGTGGCTTAGCACCGTTTATTAAATCTAATCACATGATACAACACATGTTTTGGGTTCTCCAGCACTGAAATAATAAAGAACTCCCTGTTCCCAATGTTCTCTCTCACCGTGACGTCCTAAAGCGCAGAAGTGGCGTCCCAACTGTCTTCAGACAAGTGGGATTTTGTTTTGTTTTTTGCATTTATTTTTTGCGTTTTTGTGAAATATTTCTCCAAGCCTCACGAGGCTAAAAAATAATAATAATAATTGTGAAATGTCTTAGATGCTGGAGGAATTGGTGAAATATCACGAGGGGGGTCAGAAATCTACGTTCTGAAATAGGGCTTTTGCCCTCTGCGTCAGTTTCTCTCAAAAGCCCTGTTTCAGGATCTAGATTTCTCAGTCTGGTGGAAAAAAATGTGGGCAAAAAGCGTTTTGTGTGATCCGTGAACGCGATGGGGAAAATGTCGCACGTCTGCACTGAACGGTTGAAGAACAGGATGTTGGTGTACAGAGGCTGGTGCTTCTCCGTCTCAGGGTCTCCAAAGATGTGTCAGTGAGCCGGGCAGCTTCTGAATTATTCACCTTGTGGAAGCCCATTTATTTTAGGATCTCCCGGTCTTTTATTTACAAGACCCCCAAATCCTACATTTTCTGTAAGGTCTCCTTGTAATGACGAGACTTAAAACCAGTAGGGAATGAAGCTTTTGATGGCTTCCACCAATGTACTGGGAAAGGTCGAGAATCCAACGCCGTGACTCAAAAATATAACGAAGAAATATAAGCATGTAATGCAGGGGGGAGGGAGGGGTGGGAGTTTGTTATTGGTTTCAATGCGTATTAAAACCTTTTGGCTACGAGAGTAGGTTAGAGATAAGCTGAAAATTGCTGGTGTCAGGGTTTGGGTGACTAATAACGTGTTGCATACGAAGTGGTCAGACTTCTCTTCCCCTTTCGACTCATGATCTGGGGGAAAGGTTTCTGTAGCCAGGACATAATGAGCTGATTTTGTGTCCACACAGAGAGGTTTTTTTTAACCGTTTAAGAGCATTATATTCAACATCAAACCGTCCGACATTGGGAACCTAGAAATAAGTATACGTCAGGTCCTCTGTCAATCCAGAACAGAGGTCCTTTCAAACAAGGGATCACCTCTGATGGCCACACGCATCATTACTGTATGCAAAGGCGTGTCCAGTATTTGGACACTGTCCAGTAAAACAAGTTGAGGTAATACTGGACATGCATGTGTCCGGTATTGCCTCTTTGGACGTGTGTCGGGTATTACCTGTGTGGACATACAGTAGTGACATTAAATGGCTTGGGGGGGTGGGGGGGGCGCAGGATTTCCCTGAGGAGAGTGGGAGCTGGGCAGCTTCCTCCATCCTGTTCGGCGGCTGCTGCTGCTGGGTAATGCAGCAAATCAGGAGGAGGTGTCAGGAGCTGGGGGGTGGGGCAAAGGAGAGGAGGAAACGGCATGGAGCGGTGAGTGGTGTCTGTCTCAAGCACGTTGTACCTTTCATCATTGTGTCCAGTATTTTTGCAGCTGCCGCCTGGCAACCCTAGCAAAGGCCCCTTTATCAATTGTGTGTGTGTGTGTGTGTGTGTGTGTGTGTGTGTGTTTCCATATATCTTGCTGATAACTTCTGAGATCGGTAATTAATCTTCAAGCTGCAGGAATTACAAATGGTCAGAAATGGGTGCAGCCGGATTTTAACAGGTACAGGACAGGAACACCTATGTACAGTTGGAGGATATCCTTTCACCTTCTGATCCCAACGCAATTAATTAGGAGTGATTTTTTTGTTTTTCAGGGAAAAAGTTAAAACAAAATCAAATTTTTTTTTTTTTTTTTTTTTTAAAGCATAATTCAAGGGTAGTTTCCGACATAAGTAGAATTGCCGTGTGTGTGACTACCATCCAGGCTAAACCGCGCGCCTTCATTTAATTGGGGCATCCTAAGTAAAAATTGGGGTGACAGTGTTTTATACTATTTAGGATTTAAAGATGAAACTTTCTTGATCAAGTTACTTGACGCAGACGTCTGATCCGAACACATTGAATGGGAAATATGTCCTGAATAGATCCATGTGTGTGCACTGCGGGATCTTTTAGGCACTGGAGGATTTAACTCTTACCAGCAGAGGGAATACGGAATAATTAGCAGGAAAGTCCTATTCCATGAGCGCAAAATTACCCATTCTAGGCATATTTCGCATCCTCACCAAGCAAAAAAAGAGGAGTAGCCATCCTCATTAGAACCGGCGTCCCTTTTGTGCTGGCTAAGTCTCTGGCAGACCCAGATGGCCGATTCCTGATAATCCAGGGTACCCTAGCAGGTACGCCAATCACAATAGTCAATGTATACGCCCCCAACGACAACCAAATCCCCTTCCTAAGAAATCTCCTCGAATCATTGGAGCAGCAATCCCTCTCTTCCCTGATTATAGGTGGGGACTTTAATATGGTGGCCTCCCACATACAAGACAAATCAAACCCTGCCCCCGCCCGTCTACCATCCACTCCCTCTCCATACGCCACTCAATCTCAAAAGAAAGCCAAGAAATTTCGAGATATCATTGAGGAATACTCACTAGTGGACATAAGGAGGGCTCAGCACCAGGGTCAAAGGGATTATACCTTTTTCTCCACCCCTCATCAGTCCTACTCGAGGATCGATTATTTTCTGGGTACGAGTAATGTCTTCCAGGCATCCTCCAAGTCAAATATAGGTCCAATCACGTGGTCCGACCATGCACCGATCGACCTCACCCTATCCCTACCCTTTGTGAAAAATAACCAGTATAAGTGGGAGTTAAATGATTCTATGTTGAACTGTCCCGACACGGAGACAACAATACGCCAAAAACTGTCAATGTTTTTCCAAATCAATGCAGGCTCCGTCTCAGCCCCAGCTATGCTCTGGGAGGCTCATAAAGCCTCTATCAGAGGAGATCTGATCTCAATTGCTTCATATAGAAAAAAAAAGAAACTTAAACTCCAAAAGGACCTCACAGATAAGATCATCCAGCTGGAACAACAACATAAAACCTCAGTGTCTAAAAAAAACGCTAAAACAACTAAACTTAGCTAGATCTGCCCTCAAACAGACCCAACTCGAAGACGTAGAGAAAGCACTCAGGTGGTCAAAACAAAAATACTTTGACAAAGGCAATAAAGCAGATAGGCTCCTGGCCTCAAAGCTCAGGGGTGCCAGAGTTAAATCTCAGATAGCCCGTATTCAGACAAGAAAAGGGCAGGTCTCATATATAGAAAAAGAGAGAGTGCAGGAATTGGCAGATTTTTACTCGGACTTATACAACCTCCACCCCCCAGACCAAGACCCGGTCAGCCTCAACACAATCCCACAATATCTAGAGCAATGTAACCTCCCATCCCTATCCCCCGAGGAGGTAGAGAGTCTGAACAACAACATCTCCCAAGAGGAACTAGCTCAAGCTATTAGCTCACTCAAGTTAGCCAAAACGCCAGGCCCGGACGGCTTTTCGAACTCTTACTACAAGATGTTCATGCCGACCCTCTCCCCCTACCTACTAGAAATGTATAATTCCTTCCTTCAAGGGGAGCCGATACCCGCCACAATCACAGCAGCAAATCTGGCTATAATCCACAAGGAGGGTAGAGACCCGCTCCTTTGCGGAAACTACAGGCCCATCTCCCTGTTAAATACCGATCTCAAAATCTACAGTAAGATCCTGGCAAACAGGCTAAACCCAATTCTCCCTAGACTCATTCATGTAGACCAAGTAGGTTTTGTGTCGGGAAGACAGGCCTCCGACAATACCCGCAAAATTGTGGATATAATTGACCACGTGCATCTCTCCGGTTCCAAAGCAATGATTCTGAGCCTAGATGCTGAAAAGGCGTTTGACAGAATCAAGTGGTCCTTCCTAGACCAAACTTTGCTGAGGTTTGGCTTCTCTGGTCCGTTCCTGGAGGGTGAGAGCCCTCTTCCAAAACCCAACAGCGTATGTTAAACTATCAGGCGGCTTCTCAGACCCAATAAAAATTAGAAACGGGACCAGACAAGGCTGCCCACTCTCCCCCCTTCTATTGGCCCTAACCATCGAGCCCCTAGCAGCCACAATCAGGGAAGAAACCAGTATCAAGGGGATCCAAATTGCGGACAGGGAACACAAAATCTCTCTATTCGCTGACGATGTGATTCTGACTCTCGCTGACCCCCACACATCCCTCCCCAACCTTCAAAGGCTGCTGACCCAATTTGGGTCAGTCTCTGACTATAAAGGGAACATGGACAAATCAGAAGCCTTGAACATATCCCTCCCCCCCCCAGACGTGGAAACTCATTCAAGCCAACTATAAATATAAGTGGAGTTCCACCTATATTAAATATCTTGGGGTTAAAATCACCAACTCCTACAATACCCTATATCAATATAACTACTCCCCCCTATTTGATCAGATTAAAACAGACCTGGAAGCATGGAAAAAACACCAAATTTCATGGTTCGGGAGAATGGTCGCAGTAAAAATGAACGTCCTCCCAAGACTATTGTATAATTTCCAAACCCTCCCAATCACGGTGCCACAAACAGCGCTAAAAAATATCCATTCACTATTCCTGCAATTCATTTGGAATGACAAAAAACCCAGGGTCCCTCGATCAGTGATGCTCTCCTCAAGAGCAAGAGGAGGTGTGGGGGTCCCCGACATAGCCAAGTACTATATCGCAGCACAACTGAAGCAGGCTGTAGTTTTTTTTTTTTTAGCGTAATTCAAGGGTAGTTTCCGACATAAGTAGAATTGCCGTGTGTGTGACTACCATGCAGGCTAAACCGCGAGCCTTCATTTAATTGGGGCATCCTAAGTAAAAATTGGGGTCACAGTGTTTTTATACTATTTAGGATTTAAAGATGAAACTTTCTTGATCAAGTTACTTGACGCAGACGTCTGATGCGAACACATTGAATGGGAAATGTGTCCTGAATAGATCCATGTGTGCGCACTGCGGGATCTTATAGGCACTGGAGGATTTAACTCTTACCAGCAGAGGGAATAAAGGAATAATTAGCAGGAAAGTTCTATTCCATGAGCGCAAAATTACCCATTCTACGTGTGAATTCTGCGATGATCATTACACCGAACCAACCAAACTTGGAAGGATTACTTTATGTATCAAAGAAGGCGAACTGTCGGGGTTTGGATCCAATCGAACGTTCCCACTGGGGCGCTGCTGGGAACGTTGGGGTTATTGCAATATCTCACGCAAGTCAGCCACTGGGTGCTGTGCCTAGTCTGCTTTGTATCTGGAACGTGAGATCATACTGGTGACTTCATAATGCACACAGCCTGGTGGCAGATAATAAAGTTTATACAGAAAGCCGGTGAAGAAAGAGGAAGTCTGTTAGTACGTGAGGAAAGGTGGAAAGAATTGGGGGGGGGGACATCGGGAATTAAAGGAATGTGAATGGAGGGGGGTGGGAGGGCAGGTGGTCGTGAGAGGAGGGAGAAAGTATGAGGAGGGAGAGGCCAGTGTGAAGCCGGGCTTTGACTCCAGAGTACTGCAACCAGTGCAAAGCTGTGTGTGTGTGTGTGTGTGTGTGTGTGTGTGTACATAATGTGCTCGTCATCTCTTAAATTTAATAGATAAAAGGACCGCACTCGCGTAACAATGGACAAATTTGTCTGGCTGCACTGTAATTAAAATATCCCCAAATATATAGCGATAAACAAGCACTTACAGGAACTCAATGTAGAAAAAAAAAAACAACGTTTTATTTCAGAGATCAGCGTTTCGATCTTTAGAATAAACCAAAATGTTGATCTTTGAAATAAAACTTTTTTTTTTATTTTTTATATATATATATATTGAGTTCCTAAGCGTGCGCGATCTTATTTAAAACATCTACTCTATCCCTCCTAAGGCCTCGGACATGCTTACCGCTGGCGTGCTGATGCGCGCTGAGGCTCAGGGAAAGCGGGTGCTTTCCCTGGCCTTGCGGTTGCTTGTCCTGCTCGCCGTAAGGGGGCGGGCCGGGGGCGGGCGCGTCACTGGCCAGGGGCGGGCCAGTGACGTCACGGAGCTGGTTCGCCCTCATTGGGCGAACCGCTCACGTGACCGGCCTGTCGCGCCGGCAAGCGGGGGAATTTTAAATTCCCCTAAGACCTGCGCTTCCGGAAGCGCAGGTGAGCCCCTACTAAAGCCGCTCTAATTGAAGCTGTAGGGGCCCAGTGCTGAGCGTGAGTGCGCTTCCGCCAGCAAGCAGGCAACATGGCCGAAGCCTTACTCTGCCCCGTCGGGCTCTCATTGCTACTTTCCTTATCGGAGCACCTGACTGCATTTCGGAGAAGTGCGCTTCTGGCGACTTTTTTTCCTTGGCCGGCTCCACCTTTGACCTGATGCGTTCAGCAACTGCCTGTTATTTTTTCCCAATGGCTTGTTACGTGCTTTTATTGGCTGAAGTTCTGCGTACGGAATAAAGATCTTCAATGCAGCAGCATATAGTAATGTGAAAGCAGAACCTGTCTTTTAAACCTAATAAACATGATCCATTTTTATAACATAGAATCTTCTTCGTTTCTTTTTATACACCCTCTTGTCTGACCGCGTCTGAAAATGACTGATGTACAGGAAGAGAGGTCGGTAAACCTGGTTGTCCTGGAACAGGATCACACATTTTCGGTCTCCCTTTGCAGTTTTGACTATTCCTGTCTCCCTTGTTTAGCTGCCTGTAATTCTCCTGTTCCAGCAGCTAGCTGCATGTGTAAAGGCAACATTGTTGCTACATTTGTCCCTTACACAGCCTTCGTTGGTTGCCTTGGCAACCTTCCAATCTCCTTACCTAGAAGGTGGTTTAGTCCAGCTTGCGCCCCCGCCTTTATAGCAGTTACTTTGGTCCTTAGACCCTTCCTGCTTGTCACAGGAACATGTGCTTTAGATCTAACTGGCTGGCTGAGTACTGTACATGCTTCCTCCATTAGGCACGTTCTACTGCGCCGCGCGCACGGCAGGGAGAGGGGAGCCAACAGACAGCGGCGAAGATGAGGAAATTAATCTTTTCGCGCCGCTGCCTGCGCTCAAATGTGTGTGCGTGTGTGTGTGCGTGTGCGTGTGCGTGTGCGTGTGTGTGTGAATAACTGCAGAAGTAAAAAAAAATATTTATTACAGTTTTTTTTTCCTTTAAATTAATCTTATCTAGGACTTACTTTCACGCACACACAACCCATGCACACACAACCCATGCACACACAACCCATGCACACACAACCCATGCACACACAACCCATGCACACACAACCCATGCACACACAACCCATGCACACACAACCCATGCACACACAACCCATGCACACACAACCCATGCACACACAACCCATGCACACACATATATATACACACACATATATATACACACACATATATATACACACACATATATATACACACACATATATATACACACACATATATATACACACACATATATATACACACACATATATATACACACACATATATATACACACACATATATATACACACACATATATATACACACACATATATATATACACACACAACACATTCACACACATATATATACACACACACACATTCACACACATATACCTTAAGTGCAGCTCCCAGCACTATATACACGAAAAGCGTGCACGCGTATTCACATAGGAATGCACGGCTGCATGCTGTATATTACAGCCCTTTCACGCCTGCAAGGCCATCCTTTTTTTACCGTCCCCCCCATAACAGAGCACCTTCACATAGAGAAGCCCCCTCTCACCACACATTGCCATCTGCAAGTACTCTTTATATTTGTTTTTTGACTCCCCCATTAAAGTTGAAGAAAATAAAAGGACTCTGTGCTCTCAAAAGGGGATGAGTGAAACCACTGGACTCGCTCACATCCCACGTGTGATCCTGGTTCCATCAGAATGGTGTTTGTTTGTGAAATGTATTGGTAATTGGCACAAACATTTTAATTAGATTGTAAGCTCTTCCGGTCAGGGGCTCCTTTTTCTCATGTTACCTTTATGTCTGAAGCGCTTCTCCCCTTTATGTGTTATTTATATGTTATTTATATGATTGTCCCGTGTGTTACTGCTGTGAAGCGCTATGTACATTAATGGCGCTATATAAATAAAGGTATAGATATAGATATAGAGATGCATACATACATAGACATTTTAATAGGAATGCATTTGTTGTCTCTGTGCCGTGTTATCACTGTAACAAGATATACAATCTGGAGCTTCTATTTATTAATAAAGTGGAACAAGATATTATTTAAAAGAAAAATCGGTGATGGTTTTTTTTTTTTTAAATTCTTCTTCTGGCTTTTCTAATGCCCCTAAATAAATAAACCCGGTGTGTACCGAGGGGCCAGCCACTCATTTCGTGACACACCCCAGGGTTTAATAAAACCTCCTTTGTATATGTACTGTAGCGTGATGAGCTGTGAGGGGGGGGGGGAACCACCGCGCTTCTGTAAACGCCGTGCAGGATTGGCAGAAGCCATTCAGTTATTTTTCTATGGTCATCATCGACATGTGAGACGAGCAGGGATAAGCGTGGTGTTGGACATACAAAGAGCTAAAGGTATTGAGCAGCAGTGCTTTCCCAGAAGACCTCATTGCCGGATAACGCCTCCTGCCGGTGTGAGGTGTGTTATGGCAGAGCACAGCTTGTGCCTGCCCTATCCTAGCCCCGAGTGTCTGTGCAGTTGGCGCACTCTGAGACGGTGGTCTTCTTAGATGTGGAAAATGTGTCTGGCATTACTAATCAGTCTGTACCTTTCTTACCTACCCAGTCTGCCCGTCGCTGCCTCCTTCACACAGAATGCACAGTTCATGTATACAACATTGCCACACGTGCATTAGGTAGCTCCTCTATCTCCTCCTTTCCACCAGAACCTCCCCCCACACCCCAAACATGCCCTGGCGTAAGCACCAAACTCGGCGCAAAGTAACTGGATACATGGACACATTCCAAGGAACTCCTTGGCGCGGCCATTTAATAATGGGAGACGGGCCATTTAATAATGGGAGACGGGCCATTTAATAATGGGAGACGGGCCATTTAATAATGGGAGACGGGCCATTTAATAATGGGAGACGGGCCATTTAATAATGGGAGACGGGCCATTTAATAATGGGAGACGGGCCATTTAATAATGGGAGACGGGCCATTTAATAATGGGAGACGGGCCATTTAATAATGGGAGACGGGCCATTTAATAATGGGAGACGGGCCATTTCTAAGGCTTGACTCACGGCTAGACTCCTTGCTGTATGGCAGATAGAGGGAGTAGGTATCGATTTTTGCTTCCCCTGGTTGAACATGTCTGTACATGAAAGTCCCCCTGGCTGGGGATAGATACTGCAACAGAAATACCTTCTCTTCGATTCTCTGGCGCCCGGTGACATCAATCACCACGTGTATACAGGAACAGTGTATTCCAGTGGTTGCCTCGAGTCTGACGACCGTGGCTTCTCTTTGACCCCTTGTTCTTTCGTGTGCTGCCATTTCACATTGCAATGCTCCTTGGAATATATTGGTGCCTTTATTACAGCCCAATATTAGTTGTTAATACACTGTAGGACTTTCCAGAGCTACATATGGATCAGCCAGAGATTAAAAGAGAAGATGGCCAGTCAATCAACTTCTCGTACTAATATGAGGACCGAGACCCAGATCCAATAAATGTTTTACTTGGCATGATGCTATTTTATTCCAGGTCCAGGGATTCCCTGCTTCCCGGGACAGGCCCCAGGCATGGGGTGCCGCTATATCTCCTGCAAGTTTAAATGTCCCTGTCAAGTGACGCGGGAGAACTAAACTTGCCGGAGATACCGACACCCCCTACAGAGGTAACTATCTCAGGAAGCAGGGGGTCCCCAGACCTAACATATTAATGTGCATCAGGTCTGGAAACCCTCTGTTCCAATAGCGCGATGTTATTGAATCTCTCTGAATAGCTACGCACGCAGAACCGCTTGGAATGTGAACAACAAGCATTAAGTCGCTTATCGGAGCTGCCTCAGTAGTCACCGTAGTGTTGCCCAGTCAGTGCGGACCTCCCTGGCATTGCCAGGGCTTTTAATGTCCATGGTTAACCCATGTGCAAAGCAAATCCCGACACCATTTGAAATGCTTAACATTAACGTCCTCGTTTATCAACACAACGGCTTTGTGTTTGTAGGACAAATGTTCCCAACCTGTTGCGTTGGCGCCAACGGCCTCGCTGTCCTTTTTCCTTTACATTTATTTTTCCGGTGGGCAATGGGGAAAATAGTTGAGAAAAGGCTGAGTAAGCAGGTAGGTTGCAGGCACTTGTGCAAATACGTAACCGTGACCACCGAACCTATATGAAATTAGCCTGAAGGTCAACAACCCCTTTCTGATATCATTTTCAAAGAGAAACCAATCATTACAGAAAAGGAAATAAAATTATATAATTCAGAAATCTTTTAGTTTGTGGAGAATTGATCAAAATATTTTCCAAATGAGAACTTTACATATCACGGTGAGAGAACCTCATGACCAGGGATTCAAGCTTTTTGTATAGGCCTAGCAAGAAGTCCTGCCGTCTACAAAGTATCGACGGGTCTTCTTCAATGAGCCCCAACATGGCCGATCATGGCTCTCATTGACTTGAAAAGGAGTTTTTGGCCAATCGTGGTGGGATCTACTGTTTTGGGGCTTGTTGAATAATCCCCAGCTTGAAGAAGCTGAAAGTCCAACTTGCTGTACCTGAGAGTGACTTGGCCAACATCCACATGAAGCCGGCATTGGGGCGTAGACTAGTATCTCCAACTTTGAAAGGTCACAACCGTCTTAGTAGGCTTGTTATGCGTCTCTTGAAAGAGCCCATGGGGGGGGGGGGGGAAGTAAAATATGTGCTCTAAATGACGACCGGTGAAGTCCACATAAATGTTTGGTCTTTATTTGTATGGTGAGACGGTCAATCAAGCTCTTTGGTGATCATTCTACCGTTCCACTCTTGGTAATATTCAGTTTTGTGTTACAAATGCAGTCCTCTTTATCGTGCCTGATCTATTCTGTAGCTCTTACTGAACAGGAGTGATGCCCTATCTTGGAAGTCTTTGTGATATCATTTGTAACCATCCCTAGAGTAGGTCTTTTTATTTATTTATTTATTTTTGCTCACAAAAGAAGAATGTATTTCAGACCCCGCTGGCACACCCTGAGGTCAGGTGTGTCCCGGGTGATCTTAATTACATTTGAAATGTTGCAGGAGACTGTAGAATGCTTTAGGCTAATGAAGCTTGTGTGAGCAACACGCCCATGTGATGAACAAAATGACTTTCATATCTTACTGTCAAGTTCTGCAATACTAGCTCTCACTTACTGCTTCCCCAACGCCAACTCCCTCACACATTACCTGCTCTCACAGCTCTACCTCCGCACACTCCCACTTACTGCTTCCCCAACACCAACTCCCTCACACATTACCTGCTCTCACAGCTCTACCTCCGCACACTCCCACTTACTGCTTCCCCAACTCCCTCACACATTACCTGCTCTCACAGCTCTACCTCCGCACACTCCCACTTACTGCTTCCCCAACTCCCTCACACATTACCTGCTCTCACAGCTCTACCTCCGCACACTCCCACTTACTGCTTCCCCAACACCAACTCCCTCACACATTACCTACTCTCACAGCTCTACCTCCGCACACTCCCACTTACTGCTTCCCCAACACCAACTCCCTCACACATTACCTGCTCTCACAGCTCTACCTCCGCACACTTCCACTTACTGCTTCCCCAACACCAACTCCCTCACACATTACCAGCTCTCACAGCTCTTCCTCCGCACACTCCCACTTACTGCTTCCCCAACTCCCTCACACATTACCTGCTCTCACAGCTCTACCTCCGCACACTCCCACTTACTGCTTCCCCAACTCCCTCACACATTACCTGCTCTCACAGCTCTACCTCCGCACACTCCCACTTACTGCTTCCCCAACTCCCTCACACATTACCTGCTCACAGCTCTACCTCCTCACACTCCCACTTACTGCTTCCCCAACACCAACTCCCTCACACATTACCTGCTCTCACAGCTCTACCTCCTCACACTCCCACTTACTGCTTCCCCAACGCCAACTCCCTCACACATTACCTGCTCTCACAGCTCTACCTCCGCACACTCCCACTTACTGCTTCCCCAACTCCCTCACACATTACCTGCTCTCACAGCTCTACCTCCTCACACTCCCACGTACTGCTTCCCCAACACCAACTCCCCCACACATTACCTGCTCTCACAGCTCTACCTCCTCACACTCCCACTTACTGCTTCCCCAACACCAACTCCCTCACACATTACCTGCTCTCACAGCTCTACCTCCTCACACTCCCACGTACTGCTTCCCCAACACCAACTCCCTCACACATTACCTGCTCTCACAGCTCTACCTCCGCACACTCCCACTTACTGCTTCCCCAACACCAACTCCCTCACACATTACCTGCTCTCACACCTCTACCTCTGCACACTCCCACTTACTGCTTCCCCAACTCCCTCACACATTACCTGCTCTCACAGCTCTACCTCCTCACACTCCCACTTACTGCTTCCCCAACACCAACTCCCTCACACATTACTTGCTCTCACAGCTCTACCTCCGCACACTCCCACTTGCCCTTCCTTATAGAGTGTAAGCTCCTTGGGACAGGGCCCTCCTTACCTACTTTACCACTCTATGTTAATATTTGCTACTGTATTGTTTGTGTCCTCCAGCCCTTTTGTTGCTGCAAAATATTATTTATATAAATAAATGCTAGTAAATAAAAATCCACATTCACACGTCTGCAATCCTGCCCTTCCCCATTATCTCTTGGCATACAATGCTTCCACTGCCGCAAGGGATTCTGGGTAATGATATGCAAATGAGCACACTGTCACCTTTTACTGCTCATCCATTTTAACATGGATCCCCCCTAAGCGTATACCTGCCGCATTACACAGCTTTTCAGCACAGCCTGGGTTACAGAAGTGCAAAGCCAGTAACCCTACTCAGACCGCGGTTTTCACCCTTTGGGTCTCCGTGTGAGGCTCGTTGCTGGCTCTGTAGATAAATGCTATAAATAATAAGTTGTTTTCCTGAAAGCGTGATGAAAGGCATGTGTGTGATACTTGGCTGTTCCGGAATGGCACATTTAGTCGCGGTTGTTTCGCCGCAACAAATTGGCCGCCGGCATTTGGCCACAGACGTACCCTCCAACGCAGCTGATCTGCTCCTGGAATCCCCGTCACCGGCCGCTTCCAAGATACATTTTATTACTGGTTAGCGTGGAGGGGGGGTTCTTTTAAGGGGTTTTAGCAGTTGGGGTAGGGGGTTAATTTTAAAGGGTGTTCGTGGTTCTGGTAGGGGGTTAATTTTAATGGTTTTTAGCAGTTGGGGTAGGGGCGGTCTAACACATTTTAGCGGTTGGCGGAAAAGTGGTTGTCGGCAGCAGCTTCCGGCGGAGGGCGTCACTGCGAAACCGCCATGGGGAAATGTCCCAGATCGCGGCTGTTCCATTAACTTGCAATTTGGGGAGCAGCAGGTGGTGTTAAACTTTGCATATGTTACAATCTGTGGCCAGCGCTAAGTTTGGACCGGGCATGTAACCCTACTTTTGATATTGTTCTGAGCAATAACATTACTCCCACAAAGTCCCGTGTGAGCCCGTACAGTCTGACCACAGGTAGGAAGGACATCCTTTCTCCGCTCCTGTGACACATGTTACCTTCCCCCCCCTCCCCCTGGCTACGTCCCATCTTGAGGTCAGGACACGCCGTTCCTCTCGATGCTTATCTTCGCTGTGACAGACACCAGGGACACGCTGCAGAAATCCTTACTCGGCAGCCTCGCTGCTTGAAGATCGCTGGCCAAAGTTACAAGGGTCGTTCGTGGACATCCCTTTTATCTCCAAAGTCAACATGCCCTTGAGCCAGCCTGACACTGCGCCAGGATCGGGATCACGGGGGCCAAAAAAATTGTATGTTGTGATCGACCCTGTAGCCAGCACAAGATAAGATAGGCCTTCTATGTCCTGTCATCCCAGGGATGTATATTCATATCCAAGACATATGCGAGATCCAGGAGGAAGGGATCCCTGCCCCAAAGAGCTGACAATCTAATAATCAAACTCTTGATTTTATTCATATTTTTTTTTTTTATAATAGTTAATTAGGTCTTTTCTTGTCTTTGGAGTGGGCAGTTCATTGCCCTGCATTGTGTTGTAAGATACTCGGGCTGCAAAGTGGTTTAGGACATTTCTCCCGGACTCTCTTGTAAGCTTAACTCCCCTCCCCCCCCCCAAAAAAGTCTTCTATATGTAGGGAGATCCCATACACGGATTATAGTCTTCCTTTTTCGTTTTTTTTCCACCCAATTCGGTGCTGAAGCAGCGAAAAGTGGCGCAGTCACTTTGCGGAAATAATGTAAGGAACGTGAAGCTGTAGTGTGAACTCGTGGACATATAGTGGTGGTGACATATAGTGGTGGTGACGTACATCCACAATTCCTTGTGTCCTTTACCCCCGCTCTTGCAGTGCAGAGTTCGAGTGGTTACGTTGGTCGTAGAGATGCAGGTGTAAATTGTGATTACACTTTTTTTTAATGATCCAACGTGGTAGCACAGGGGAGGCCAACTCCCGTCCTCAAGGGCCACCAACAGGCCAGGTATTGGGGATATCTCTGCTTCAGCTCAGGTGGCTGTCATAATTACTTCACCACATGTGCTGCAGCAGGGATATCCCCGATACCTGGCCTGTTGGTGGCCCTTGAGGACGGGAGTTGGCCGCCGCTGTAATAGCTCATCAGAAGTATAATCCTTTCTACAACAGGTCTAACTATTCAAATAAATGGGAATCCAATCTTCTCCAGCGCAGTAACGCCGCTTCAGCACGTAGAATGAGGGCCGGCGTTGTACATGACCTCTTGAGATGGCGCCCATCTCTCTCGCTCGGATCGCACCTTTTGTTGAATCTCTGCTGCTGGGTCAGTCCCCATATTTAACCTGAAGCATGCACGGTGTCTCCGTCCGTGACCCTTGTGACCTTGGTGTGTTGTCCTTGTCTCTCCCCCGGCTGCAGAACGTCCGCATCGATCCCTCCAGCGGCTTCGCGTTCGAGATGTGGAGGGACCTCCCGGTCCCCTTCTTCATGTCCATCTACGTCTTCGAAGTCGTCAACCACAAGGAAGTCCTGGCGGGAGAGAAGCCGCGTGTCAGGGAGCGCGGGCCCTACGTGTACAGGTGCAGTTGTAGAACAGCGCGCTAGACCGATGACCTCACGGATGCACCGGCCTCTTAACCCCGTCCCTGCCGGAGAGGCCAGCAATTCACATCCAGAACCCTTATATATATACATACACACACATACACACACATACACACACATACACACACATACACACACACACATATGTCGCTGCCGTTGGTACAATAATTTAATGTTGGTGCGATACAGGAAAACGAGTATTCTGATAGAGGTGCTCTGTATTTCATATAACTTTATTTCATATAGCGCCTTTCTCCCAAAGGGACACAGAGCGTTACAGTATAGCTCGCGTTGCGCAGCACATAGGAATGTTGGACACCGTCCCTGCCCTGCAGAGCTTACAATCTATGGCTTTGGTGTCTGAGGCGATAAAGTGACTTGCCCAAGGTCACAAGGAGTCGACCCCGGGATTTGAACCAGGTTCCCCTGCTTCACTCCGTGTCGTTATCAGTCAGTGCCTTAACTCCCTGTGCCCACTCTTACCAAATATTCTATATGGATTTTGTATGGTACAAGACTATTAATAATAAGAATATTGCCCCCAATATTTGGCTGCTTGCATTGCTTGCCCCTCCGGCAGGAACGGGGGCTCATTTGTATATGTGGGCTTGGGTATTCAGCCCTAATTTGACATCGCCAATCATTTTGGGGCAGTGTTTTTATACGGAGACATTGCTAGTGTGGTCTTTCTTTTTACAGAGAGCAGAAGCAGAAAACCAACATCACCTTCCATGACAACGGGACCGTCTCGTTCCTGGAATATCGCACCTTCCACTTCTCGCCTGAAAAATCCGGGGGCAGAGAAGAAGATTTCGTCGTGGTCCCAAACATTCTTGTTCTGGTGAGGTTTAACAGTGATGCTTTTTTAGCTTCGGGGATACAGAACTGGCGCAGCGAGGCTGAGCGGGGGAACGTGTCCACCATGTGTTTGGGGGTAACGCCGGGATTCCAAACTCCTGTCCTCAAGAGCCACCAACAGGTCAGGTTTTCGGGATATCCCTGATTCAGCAAAGATGGCTCAATCAGTGGCTCAGTCCAGGGATATCCTGAAAACCTGACCTGTTGGAGCCCCCCCCCCCCCCCAAGTCTGTCAGTCACTATGTCCAGAGAGGCAATACCGGTCAAATACACACCCAGAGAGGTAATACCGGTCACATACATGTCCAGTATTACCTCTCATTTGTTACAGGACAGCGTGTCCCAATACAGGACAGTCCGGTTCAATACCAGACACCTGGCAACCCTAACCGGTTACCACACATGGACTTCAATAAAAAGGAGTTGAATAAATATATACAGCTGAAAATAGTTTAACAAAACGCAAAACCCCAGCAAGCTCTTTTTGGGAGCCCCTGAGCCACCACAAAATATGTATATGTATATAAGTGTCAAAAAGGAGTGCTATTGAGCGTGGCAAATGTATACAACAGACAGAGAAGCCCAATGCTACATCCAACATGACAGAAATACACAGTAAAATACTTATATATATTCTCTTGAAAAAGAGTCATTTAGTTTAACCCTTTGGCCAAAGCGTTGTAAGCTCGCGAGCCACAACAAGGCAGGCCCCTCCTTCCCAGGGTTTTAGCCCGCCCCTCCCCACTTCCCAAGTCAGCAGGTCCTTTCATTCTACTGGATATAGATCCAATGTGGTCTTTCTCCCTCCTAATAGAGGTAAATGAGAATTTGAATCCTAATAGAGATATATATTAGTATTTTATCTGGTAGTGTTAGGACTTGCGAACGGGTGTCTGCCTTGTCGTGACTCGCAAGCTTACAACGCTTTGGCCAAAGGGTTAAACTAAATGACCCTATTTCAAGAGAATATATAAGTATTTTACTGTGTATTTCGGCCATGTTGGATGTAGCATTGGGCTTCTCTGTCGTCTGTTGAATAAATATATACACCTAACCAAGTTACACGGCCGGACGACACAAGCACTCCACCGTACATAGGGGCTCCATGTTTAACATGGATTTGAAGGAAAAAGATGACACGGTGCTCATTTGCATGTAATTTCCCAGAATCCCTTGCAGCAGTGGAAACTCTGCATGCAAAGAACTGCAGGGCTGCAGACCTGTCTGAGACGTGGGAACGTGCTCGCAACGTGCGATTTGTAACAGCCACGCCACAAACTCGTTCCCTTTGTCACGCTGACCGTTGCATAGCCTGACCCTTTCCCCTTTCGGTGGTCTGTTTTTTTTTCAGGGGGCTTCTGTGATGTTGCAAGAGTTGTCCCTTCCCGTTAAATGGATCATCAGCGGCGCGTTTACGGCGTTCAACGAAGAGGCCTTCATGAACCGCACCGTCAAGGACATCCTGTGGGGTTACGAGAGCGCGCTGCTGGATTTCCTAAATACATTCCTACCCGGCAAGCTTCCGTTTAAGGGGAAGTTCGGCTTGTTTGCAGACGTAAGCAGAAGCAGATCCGCCGGCTTTGCCTGGCAACGATTTTTTTTATTTATTCATTTTTCCTGGGGTCGTGCTGTCATTTTAAACTCTCGTAGAATCGCGTTGCGCAGATACTTGCCGTCGTCGGCGCACACCCCAAAATACAAACTGTGCCCTGGCACCAAAATGTCTCGACGCTGATCCTTTGGAGCAGGGGGCGGTCCCAACTCCAGTCCTCAACGGCCCCAACGGGTCAGGTTTTCAGGATATCCCTGCTTCAGCACAGGTGCTTTGAGCCACCT